>NW_024533109.1:0-60126 GCF_016097555.1 Gigantopelta aegis
TAGTCTAAAGGACTTGATGGCACTAACTAAGTAAATAGTTATTAACAGTTTAGTAAGTTAGTTTGCATAATGGTGTAAAGTCTTTAAGTTAAAGACTTTAGAAGGTTTAGACTATTGAGAGAAGTTTATAAGGTAAACTGCTCAACCTAAAGGACTTTATGGCACTAACTAAATAAACAGCTATTAGCAGCTTAGTAAGTTAGTTTGTATTAACGCCTAAAGTCTTTAAGTTAAAGACTTTAGAAGGTTTAGACTATTGAAGAAGTTTATAAAGTAAACTGCTCAGTCTAAAGGACTTTATGGCACTAACTAAATAAAAGCTATTAGCAGTTTAGTAAGTTAGTTTGCATTAACGCTCTAAAGTCTTTAAGTTAAAGACTTTAGAAGGTTTAGACTATTGAGAGAAGTTTATAAAGTAAACTGCTCAGTCTAAAGGACTTTATGGCACTAACTAAATAAACAGCTATTAACAGTTTAGTAAGTTAGTTTGCATGAAGGTCTAAAGTCCTTAAGTTAAAGACTTTAGAAGGTTTAGACTATTTAGAGAAGTTTATAAAGTAAACTGCTCAGTCTAAAGGACTTTACGGGCACTAACTAAATAAACAACTATTAACTGTTTAGTAAGTTAGTTTGCATTAACGCTCTAAAGTCTTTAAGTTAAAGACTTTAGAAGGTTTAGACTATTGAGAGAAGGTCGATAAAGTAAACTACTCAGTCTAAAGGACTTTATGGCACTAACTAAATAAACAGTTATTAACAGTTTAGTAAGTTAGTTTGTATTAAAGGTCTAAAGTCTTTAAGTTAAAGACTTTAGAAGGTTTAGACTATTGAGAGAAGTTTATAAAGTAAACTGCTCAGTCTAAAGGACTTTATGGCACTAACTAAATAAACAGCTATTAACAGTTTAGTAAGTTAGTTTGCATTAACGCTCTAAAGTCTTTAAATTAAAGACTTTAGAAGGTTTAGACTATTGAGAGAAGTTTATAAAGTAAACTGCTCAGTCTAAAGGACTTTATGGCACTAACTAAATAAAAAGCTATTAACAGTTTAGTAAGTTAGTTTGCATTAACGCTCTAAATGTCTTTAAGTTAAAGACTTTAGAAGGTTTAGACTATTGAGAGAAGTTTATAAAGTAAACTGCTCAGTCTAAAGGACTTTATGGCACTAACTAAATAAACAGCTGTTACAGTTTAGTAAGTTAGTTTGCATTAACGCGTCTAAAGTCTTTAAGTTAAAGACTTTAGAAGGTTTAGACTATTGAGAGAAGTTGATAAAGTAAACTACTCAGTCTAAAGGACTTTATGACACTAACACAAAATAAACAGCTATTAACAGTTTAGTAAGTTAGTTTGCATTAACGCTCTAAAGTCTTTAAGTTAAAGACTTTAGAAGGTTTAGACTATTGAGAGAAGTTTATAAAGTAAAATGCTCAGTCTAAAGGACTTTATGGCACTAACTAAATAAAGAGCTATTAACAGTTTAGTAAGTTAGTTTGCATTAACGCTCTAAAGTCTTTAAGTTAAAGACTTTAGAAGGTTTAGACTATTGAGAGAAGTTTATAAAGTAAACTGCTCAGTCTAAAGGACTTTATGGCACTAACTAAATAAACAGCTATTAACAGTTTAGTAAGTTAGTTTGCATTAACGCTCTAAAGTCTTTAAGTTAAAGACTTTAGAAGGTTTAGACTATTGAGAGAAGTTGATAAAGTAAACTGCTCAGTCTAAAGGACTTTATGGCACTAACTAAATAAACAGTTATTAACAGTTTAGTAAGTTAGTTTGCATTAACGGTCTAAAGTCTTTAAGTTAAAGACTTTAGAAGGTTTAGACTATTGAGAGAAGTTTATAAAGTAAACTGCTCAGTCTAAAGGACTTTATGGCACTAACTAAATAACAGCTATTAACAGTTTAGTAAGTTAGTTTGCATTAACGCTCTAAAGTCTTTAAGTTAAAGACTTTAGAAGGTTTAGACTATTGAGAGAAGTTTCGATAAAGTAAACTACTCAGTCTAAAGGACTTTATGGCACTAACTAAATAAACATTTATTAACAGTTTAGTAAGTTAGTTTGCATGAAAGGTCTAAAGTCCTTAAGTTAAAGACTTTAGAAGGTTTAGACTATTGAGAGAAGTTTATAAAGTAAACTGCTCAGTCTAAAGGACTTTATGGCACTAACTAAATAAACAGCTATTAACAGTTTAGTAAGTTAGTTTGCATTAACGCTCTAAGTCTTTAAGTTAAAGACTTTAGAAGGTTTAGACTGTTGAGAGAATTTATAAAGTAAATGCTCAGTCTAAAGGACTTTATGGCACTAACTAAATAAACAGTTATCAACAGTTTAGTAAGTTAGTTTGCATTAACGCTCTAAAGTCTTTAAGTTAAAGACTTTAGAAGGTTTAGACTATTGAGAGAAGTTTATAAAGTAAACTGCTCAGTCTAAAGGACTTTATGGCACTAACTAAATAAAGAGCTATTAGCAGTTTAGTAAGTTAGTTTGCATTAACGCTCTAAAGTCTTTAAGTTAAAGACTTTAGAAGGTTTAGACTATTGAGAGAAGTTTATAAAGTAAACTGCTCAGTCTAAAGGACTTTATGGCACTAACTAAATAAACAGCTATTAACAGTTTAGTAAGTTAGTTTGCATTAACGCTCTAAAGTCTTTAAGTTAAAGACTTTAGAAGGTTTAGACTATTGAGAGAAGTTTATAAAGTAAACTGCTCAGTCTAAAGGACTTTATGGCACTAACTAAATAAACAGCTATTAACAGTTTAGTAAGTTAGTTTGCATTAACGCTCTAAAGTCTTTAAGTTAAAGACTTTAGAAGGTTTAGACTATTGAGAGAAGTTTATAAAGTAAACTGCTCAGTCTAAAGGACTTTATGGCACTAACTAAATAAAGAGCTATTAACAGTTTAGTAAGTTAGTTTGCATTAATGCTCTAAAGTCTTTAAGTTAAAGACTTTAGAAGGTTTAGACTATTGAGAGAAGTTTATAAAGTAAACTACTCAGTCTAAAGGACTTTATGGCACTAACTAAATAAACAGCTATTAACAGTTTAGTAAGTTAGTTTGCATTAAAGGTCTAAAGTCCTTAAGTTAAAGACTTTAGAAGGTTTAGACTATTTAGAGAAGTTTATAAAGTAAACTGCTCAGTCTAAAGGACTTTATGGCACTAACTAAATAAACACAGCTATTAACAGTTTAGTAAGTTAGTTTGCATTAACGCTCTAAAGTCTTTAAGTTAAAGACTTTAGAAGGTTTAGACTATTGAGAGAAGTTATAAAGTAAACTGCTCAGTCTAAAGGACTTTATGGCACTAACTAAATAAACAGTTATTAACAGTTTAGTAAGTTAGTTTGCATGAAACGTCTAAAGTCCTTAAGTTAAAGACTTTAGAAGGTTTAGACTATTGAGAGAAGTTTATAAAGTAAACTGCTCAGTCTAAAGGACTTTATGGCACTAACTAAATAAACAGCTATTAACAGTTTAGTAAGTTAGTTTGCATTAACGCTCTAAAGTCTTTAAGTTAAAGACTTTAGAAGGTTCAGGTTATTGAGAGAAGCTTATAAAGTAAACTGCTCAGTCTAAAGGACTTTATGGCACTAACTAAATAAACAGCTATTAACAGTTTAGTAAGTTAGTTTGCATTAACGCTCTAAAGTCTTTAAGTTAAAGATTTTAGAAGGTTTAGACTATTGAAAGAAGTTTATAAAGTAAACTGCTCAGTCTAAAGGACTTTATGGCACTAACTAAATAAACAGCTATTAACAGTTTAGTAAGTTAGTTTGCATTAACGCTCTAAAGTCTTTAAGTTAAAGACTTTAGAAGGTTTAGACTATTGAGAGAAGTTGATAAAGTAACCGCTCAGTCTAAAGGACTTTATGGCACTAACTAAATAAACCGCTATTAACAGTTTAGTAAGTTAGTTTGCATTAACGCTCTAAAGTCTTTAAGTTAAAGACTTTAGTAGGTTTAGACTATTGAGAGAAGTTTATAAAGTAAACTGCTCAGTCTAAAGGACTTTATGGCACTAACTAAATAAAAAGCTATTAACAGTTCAGTAAGTTAGTTTGCATTAACGTCTAAAGTCTTTAAGTTAAAGACTTTAGAAGGTTTAGACTATTGAGAGAAGTTTATAAAGTAAATGCTCAGTCTAAAGGACTTTATGGCACTAACTAAATAAACAGCTATTAACAGTTTAGTAAGTTAGTTTGCATTAACGCTCTAAAGTCTTTAAGTTAAAGACTTTAGAAGGTTTAGACTATTGAGAGAAGTTTATAAAGTAAACTGCTCAGTCTAAAGGACTTTATGGCACTAACTAAATAAACAGCTATTAACAGTTTAGTAAGTTTGTTTGCATTAACGCTCTAAAGTCTTTAAGTTAAAGACTTTAGAAGGTTTAGACTATTGAGAGAAGTTTATAAAGTAAACTGCTCAGTTTAAAGGACTTTATGGCACTAACTAATAAACAGGTATTAACAGTTTAGTAAGTTAGTTTGCATTAACGGTCTAAAGTCTTTAAGTTAAAGACTTTAGAAGGTTTAGACTATTGAGAGAAGTTTATAAAGTAAACTGCTCAGTCTAAAGGACTTTATGGCACTAACTAAATAAACAGCTATTAACAGTTTAGTAAGTTAGTTTGCATTAACGCTCTAAAGTCTTTAAGTTAAAGACTTTAGAAGGTTTAGACTATTGAGAGAAGTTATAAAGTAAACTGCTCAGTCTAAAGGACTTTATGGCACTAACTAAATAAACAGCTATTAACAGTTTAGTAAGTTAGTTTGCATTAAAGCTCTAAAGTCTTTAAGTTAAAGACTTTAGAAGGTTTAGACTATTGAGAGAAGTTTATAAAGTAAACTGCTCAGTCTAAAGGACTTTATGGCACTAACTAAATAAACAGCTATTAACAGTTTAGTAAGTTAGTGTGCATTAACGCTCTAAAGTTTTTAACTTAACGACTTTAGAAGGTTTAGACTATTGAGAGAAGTTTATAAAGTAAACTGCTCAGTCTAAAGGACTTTATGGCAGTAACTAAATAAAGAGGTATTAACAGTTTAGTAAGTTAGTTTGCATTAACGCTCTAAAGTCTTTAAGTTAAAGACTTTAGAAGGTTTAGACTATTGAGAGAAGTTTATAAAGTAAACTGCTCAGTCTAAAGGACTTTATGGCACTAACTAAATAAACAGCTATTAACAGTTTAGTAAGTTAGTTCGCATTAACGCTCTAAACTCTTTAAGTTAAAGAATTTAGAAGGTTTAGACTATTGAGAGAAGTTTATAAAGTAAACTGCTCAGTCTAAAGGACTTTATGGCACTAACTAAATAAAAAGCTATTAACTGTTTAGTAAGTTAGTTTGCATTAACGCTCTAAAGTCGTTAAGTTAAAGACTTTAGAAGGTTTAGACTATTGAGAGAAGTTTACAAAGTAAACTGCTCAGTCTAAAGGACTTTATGGCACTAACTAAATAAACAGCTATTAACAGTTTAGTAAGTTAGTTTGCATTAACGCTCTAAAGTCTTTAAGTTAAAGACTTTAGAATGTTTAGACTATTGGAGAAGTTTATAAAGTAAACTGCTCAGTCTAAAGACTTTATGGCACTAACTAAATAAACAGCTATTAACAGTTTAGTAAGTTAGTTTGCATTAACGCTCTAAAGTCTTTAAGTTAAAGACTTTGGTAAGTGGTGTAAATTTATGTTATTGCCATTGATAACACTTTCACTTTGAAGCATGTAGAGGACTAATACTAAGTAGGTGGATTTAGCCTATAATACATAAAAATAAATACATTTATTGTATACAGTAGATTACTCAATTATAACATAAATAAAGACTCATTTATACAATATTTATTTTCTAATATAATTGTAATATTGTATAATAAAATGTCTCACTTTCTAGTTGACTTTTCATTCTTATGCCAATGTTTTTTAATGTATGGTTTTGGCTCAGAAGAAAAACACAGATAGCCTTTAAAAAATCAATTCCTTTTTCCTTAACCTGTCGTTGTAGTTCATTAACTACTTTGTCTGCTTTGTCATAATTATCACCACTCATACTTTGTACATCATCTTTAAAATTTGGTGATATCAATCTAGCAGTAACAAGCCAGTTTACAATGGAAAGAGGTTTAACTTCAATGGCATCACAAATATCAGCAAAATAATCCAGAAATATTTCTGATGGATCACAAGTGCATACAGAATGTAACAAAAAAGGAAATGTAACTGAATTAAAGAACAGATAGTAAACAATGTAGAAGTAGTGATTTAATATATATTAATTTCTCATGATATCAACAATCAAATGCAACTATAAATAGTCTATGTATCAACATACATATACTATTAATGTCAAATATAACAACATAGACTGTAAAACAATTGTATACAAACACAATTGAAATCATCACATACATTATATATAGTGTTTATTATTTAGATATCTTATATTACCTTGTTGTGTAGTATCACTAGTGAGAGTCTCTGCTTTGTGTTCACTTGATAGTTCATTAGTAGAATGTTGCTATTGGATACAGGATATAAGTGATGACATGTGAGGTGTAAGATATAAATTATTTTATTTCTACAATAAACAAGATTGATAATGTAACTATTATTTATATTATTATTACACCTATAGGTAAGGAATTACAATGTCATTGTGAGTAGTAATCATTGTTATTTAGTGAAACTATTAATTTGTCTATGTAAGGCTAAAAATGCTTCTCAGAACCCACAACACAAAGAACACCTCATGAATGTGGCTACATATTAGTGACATGACTGCTCAGTTGACTTTGCGTCATGTTGAGATGTCCACTTGTTTAATTACTTCTTGCATTTTTCGAACAAATCACATATTGACTGAAATCTCTAATCTTGCCTGTGAATACCAGATACCTTTTCTAACATTAAGCCTGAACATAAGGTTGGATACAGTTGACCAACAGCAAATGATCTTAAGTTCCTAATTACTGACAGAAGCTATTTATGCTACTGATAAGAGGAAATACTGAGTTAGTATTGAATTGCTACTAGTGAGCTTGGCTATTATCAAGTATAGGCTCCATGATTTATATTGCTTTGAACTTTACTGTGTTAAAGCTCTGTTGGAATATATTACTGTCTTAGCTATAAATCATCAGTAATATTCTTACTATAGTCATTATATAACATGGTGAGGCAGCTTGAATTAAGTATATCTCCTAGTATGAACTGAATTTGTGATTAACTACAATTAATACAATCAACTATTTAAGAGGATAAATCATACTTGATGCTCCATTGACAAACTGTCAGTGATATTGAATTCACTTGAATTAGTAGCACTTGATTCCTTAGCATATTCTATATAATATGAGTAGAGCAAAGTGACAATTATAATGACAAAACTCCAATACTGCCAACATGTATGACCATTGAATTATTATGCAGCAGTCTATATAATTCTAGCAACTAAAGATCATATCAACCACTTACTTTGAGTATCCTGTTGTACAGAGCTTTTTGCTTTCAAGTACTCATATATCCTCATAGCTCGATTTATGTTCTGAACAGGTGGTTCCTTTACAGCATCCAAGATTGTGTTCCAGGTGACAGGAGCACCTTCACCTTGACCATTCATGTTAAACCAGTTCTCAATAACGTGATCAAGTCTTCTTTGATTTGAATCATTGCATTCAGCCAAACCTTGAAGATAATTGTAACTGACTCCAAGACCATTACCAATGTCACGCCATTGAAAATTGATAAAAGTTAGTTCCTTTAAAACTTCTCGTCTTGTAGGCCTTTCAGCTAAAAGTACAATAAGATAAAGAACCATCTTATAAACTTGCCTAACATACATAATTTAGGGAAATGACTAAATTCAAATGTTTTGTTACTATCCTTTGCTAACATTGTCTCCTGATTACTACCTGTAATAAAAACAATATATAACAATTAATGAGAGTAATGAAATTATAAAAGTAGTAACCATAAAATGAGAAAATTAAATAATAAATTAAACTGAATATTGGAAACATGACATTTTATTGACAAGAAGATATACCTCTTTCATTAGATGACAACATCTCTATGTCAGGTTTGGCAACAAGAATATTAAAATCTGTTATAATAACTAAGTCAATACAAGAAATACTGACATAATTTAAACCTTTTGCTGCTCCTGTCTGAACATGTTTTGATAATCTTTGTATTACTTCATCTTTTATTGGTGGAGGAGGGATAATCTATATAGAGAAGACAAAAAATTTTTTCAAAGACATACAGTTTAGAGAGTGTGAATATAAACTTACCAAAGGATTACGTCCAGCAAAAATACTAAATTTGTTGAGATGTTCCCTTACAGAGAGGTAGGAAAAATTTGGGTATGGATAGAGGGACATGATCTTCCCACATGTTTCTTTTATATGTTGGACATAGTGATCTGGTAGTGATAGATCTTTGTTGGTGTTGGTAAAGAGAGCTTTGGTCACAAGTGGGCAATACAGAGGTATGGTTCCTTTTTACCCACAACTAATTGGACATCAACTTTTTCTTTGTTAGTAGCAGTCACTGATTCTCTTGTTAGGATTCCTTTAGCAACTTCTCTAAGAGCATAGACAATACAATTTCCCTTTTCGTTATACGCTATATCCTTGATGTTACCAGGTGGAATAACAAACTGTTTTGAAGTACATGGACATAATTTATTTTTAAGATTGAGAACTTCTTTGATGAGTGATGCACGGAGTTGATAACTTTCTATTAAACTGCTGTGAGACACAAGAACTGTAACACATCGGTTGGCTTCAGTAACCTCAACCATTACTTCAATATTATTTTTTCTCCTCTATCCAATAAATACCATTTTTCCATATGGTACAGACTCGGTCCAACTCCTTGATTGGTGCATTAAAGTAACATCAGTGTCATCAGGGGAGTAGGACAGCAAGTATAGCTAAATGATGAAGAAGAGTATGGAGAAAATTCATGGAGAGAAATTGTTGTGCATCAGGACACCACAAATACCAACCAAATCCATCTGTCGTTTCAAACATTGTAGTGGGCTTGTCTTCTGTAATAAGTGCAGGAAAGAATAAAAACTTCTCATCCTTACTAATAGGAAGTCATCAGATGGTACATTGTTAGTGATACTAGAGACAGCATAAGAGTCCATTTGATGACAAAATTGTAGACTTGTTAAGAAACGAATCAGCATATCGTGGTGTTGTGGTCTTTGAAGAGGTTATCTAGGGTAGAGACAGGCATTATACCAGTATTACTGGCAACTGGTTTACGTTCACGATCAATACATTTATTGAATAAGACACCATTAACCTCAGTTAAGAGAGTCTTTTTGTCAATAATGACCCATGTGGTTAGCAAGAAACAAGATAAGACCCTTGCTTCCAAGAATGGTCAAAAATTCTAACACTGTTGATTGATCAGCCAAAAGACAAGGTTCATTTAGTTTCATTAATTTGGAGCATAGGTTATCTAGGCTAATAGCAACTACCTTAAGCTGTTGAAGATAAGAATTTAGACAATGGCAGTGGTAGCTCATTTTATCATTTTTGTCCACAACAGCTTCACAGCTCTCATTTAATTTCTTCATAAACTCCTTGACACCTTTTCCTCCTGGTCGATGACAGTCCATTGGTAAATACCCTTTGTAATTCTGAAAACGAACCCCCAGACGTGCTACTTCATTTATAAAAGGCTGGAAGTCTTTTTTACTGGGGACTTCATCAATGTGACTTCCAACGACAAGCACTTGACTTGAGCTAATTAAATTCATGCAGACATTTTCAACAAAGTTAAACCAGAAAAGTAAGTCCTTCTTAATTGTCTCCTCGTCATCAGTAAGGTTACTTAAAATTGCAAAAAACAGCTGGTGACCTCAATAAGAGAGTTTTCATACTGCAGCATGGCTACTGTAATATTCTGCATGCCCCAGAGAAATCAAATATTACAACTTTCCTATTTCCCAACTGCGAACACTGTGGTACTCAATTCCGGCAGTTGGTAATACAACATCTTCAACACACATTTGTGGGTCAATATCATCACGATACCACTTATCAGCACGATAAGAGATAACAGCAGCCAATGAACTTTTACCAGCTTCTGTCATTCCACAGAGAAATATTTTAGAATATGATTCTGTGAGGTAGTTAATGTGACAGTGTTCAAATGGTTGAAACAATTTCAGTAATTGAAATCTGTTATTGCTAGATGGTGGAATAGAATCTAATGGCATTCGTTGATGACTGTTTAGAGCTACTAGATGGTCTTGATCTAGCTGGACATTATGTAAAAGGTAGTCTATGGTTTCTTCATTGCCACTTTGACAGGCTAAATGTAGTAGATTATTGCAAAACTAAAAATGAAATAGAGAACTTATAAATAATATTGGTATCATTATAAGCAATGAAATATATATTTCATGTATAATATGATGGACAAAACAGATTGACTTGCTTATAAAATTTTAATAGCAATAGGAAAAAAACTGAGCCTTTTAAAAGAAAGGTTTGAGTATTTTACAATGACAAGAAGACAGACATGATAAATCCTAAGACAAAAAGCATATACATACGATAGAGATCACATCAAAGACTACCTCTTTAACTAGTAAAGACTACCAATACATCAAAACACAGTTGTAAATTATCACTGTAGTTTGTTATATAGCATGAAATATACTATAAGTCAAACATTTATTAAGTATTTACTAAGCATGAAATGAAGTAAACATTGCTTCATAAAAAAATTATTGAATCATAGAAGATTTTAAAATTTTTTGTAGTTTTTAAAGCATTATTTTTCACATCTGATGTATTTGGCATTGAATCATCACATTTTGGCTCAATATTTATACAAAATGTATAGAATATTACTACTTCTGTAGATTTAAGTGTCTTTGCACAACCATTTTACAATGACACTAGTAATGAAAATTGTAACACAGAAATTAATTATATTTGAAGGTCTATTTGATTTTCTTCCTTACACATTTATTTATTTTTGTATCAAGACTTAGTTTTTCACTTAAACGATCACCATATATCAGAACAAAAGAAAAAAGAAGCAAGAAAATCGTAATTTAGTAATAGCTCTAACACACTTCATACTCTATGCAGTGACACTATGCAAAAGACCAATTGTTGTTTCTAATAAAGAAAATTCAATTTTATTGAGCAAATATACCACGTTCATTAATAACAGTTATCTCATAAATGACACAAGCAGCAGCAGCAACCAACCAAATAAACACTTATTCACTTGAAATAAGGTGTATTGTCCATATTTCTAAGTATGATACTCAAGAAATCAACTGAATTTCAATTATATATTAATAGCATAGCAATGAGGTTCTTTATACACTTTAGATTTATTTTTCATAAAATTTTTGGCTAATCTGAACAGATCTATGAGTGATAGTCAGTGACAGGCATGGTCACATAGAACTAAGTCATTAATTGATATAATACAATTAATCATTTATACTAATGATAGGCATATAAAGGAGACATGAAATACTACTACAGAAAAATTCAGTCTGTGTTACTTAATTTTTCAGGTTTCTACACAGTAGAATATTCTTTCAGGAAACCAGGTGTGACCAAATTCACTGTTGCCCAGTAGGTCCAGTGAACATGGTCTTACCAAGATATATATAAGAAAAATGGTTTGTCCACATGACACTGTCCTTCCATCTGAAGCTGGAAGCCTATTGTTTGACACAATGCAGGTGAAAACTGAAATTTAGGTGATGAAAGTAATTAAAAAATCTAGAAAAGTATGTCCTTTTCTTATTAATGACTTCTACTATCAAGATACTATCAATGACTTCTACTTTCAAGGGGGGTTGTCATTTAAATTGGACTTAATAATTTTTTTCAACTGTAAATGATTTTGGATTATTGTTCTCTCAGCATTTTTATGTCAAAACACAGCATCAAAATATCTGAAGTGAAGGGCAGTCTGGGTATGAGACAGGTTGCTAACAATTTAAATACCAAATGTAAATGGTTTCATAAGTAAACTGAAATGTGACTTACAAAGTCTTTAGCATTTATATTCGCTTGTCCCTCCTCAATTAATAGCTTAGGGCAGCAATATGACCCCTCTGTGCTGCTTATGCGCTGGTGTTCGTCTATCCTAGAGAACAAAAATAGAATAATTACAGAAATCACATTAATTATAGTTTATTATACTACCATGTCAAATCTGACCAATAAATGTGACTACACCACACATACAGCACACTTAATATAAACAATAAATAGTAGCTAAAATATACTTACAAGCTACTAACAAGTCCCGTTATTAGCTATACCTCATCCCATGATATATAATTATTATGAATTTTATATAGAGTCACTAAATAAACTAGGACATCAAAAGACTCTATTCAACATTAAGTAATACAATAAGAATATAAAACATTATAAACATCATTGGTTCTTTTAGACTAGTATCCATGCAAGCTTAGTGTCTATGTTCTGCTATATTATTGCTGACCTGAATAGTTTATACTTCTCTGATGACTATAATATATTTATTTTTACATTGTCATACGTGGTTGGAAAGCCTACAAAATGCTTGTTAATTATTTCATTGTACATAGTATACAGAAATGAGTTTGAACATAATTCTCATTTCTATACTTATAAAGCAATTTCTTCATAACATAAGTGCATGTACAGATTGAATAAAAGTTTACTACCTAATACTCCTTGCATCGCTCATATTGCCACTAGATTTTTTCAAAGTATTGAACAGTTGTCATGATTATTACCGTTATGGAAATGTTGATAGTGCAAAGGATATGACCACTCTCAACTACTAAGGCCAATAAGTGATTTACCCTCCCATTGTGAATATTGTTAGTGATACCACTAATAATATTAATAATTGCGTGTCTACACTTTAACATAGATAAACATAACTCATGTCTTATAATTGTTATGCTTTAAATTATCACATTATTTTATCATATCAGCAGTTGTTGTCACAAAACTACTGCTATGTCAATACTGTTTAGTAATGTCTACAAATTTACAACTTTTAAACTGATATTAGTACGGGAAATGTACTATCATAACAGATCACATTTACTGATGGTTGCAATTGGTTATGGTTATTAATCCTTTATTAACACAAGATTTAAACAAGAAATTGACATTGAAATTTCTAATAGCTACATCCACTATTTCTCAAACCAGTGATAGGGAATATCATTGCTAATTACTAGCTTAGCAAAGAAAAAGGAATACTTTATAACTACTGCTTGTGCCAATTTAAAGTTTCAGTTAATAACGATAGATGGAATGTGATATTTCAAAGATGTCATTATATTTTAGGTCAAAATATTCAAAGTCTGTTAAGCTGATTAAGTTGTTATGAGGTAGATAGACAGACAACATACCATATTCTAATGGAAAACAAGCAGCCATTTTATTGTTTACTCTGCAGTCAAAGGAATTCCACCATAAACATTACACAGAGACTTCCAGAGTATACTATTTTCCAACATATCTTGTAAATTATGTTTATTTTCAAACAGTATATACAAGGTTATACTTATCTTTGCCTAAATACATAAGTATGAGGTTATGCTCTCTCTATTTTTAAGTATAAAAACAACCAAGACCTTATGACATCAATTCTGCTTTATCAATTCAAAAGGGCTAATTGAAAGCTACAGAGTAAATAGAGAATGAATAAGCTCCATCCAAATCAAATGCTAACTTTTTAACGACATGTTTACTAACAATAGTAACATCAATTACATATACATGTATATTTTTTATAATATCCTGTACTGATATAGTACATACTAGTAGTATTACAATACATATATACATGGTGAACATAATACACAAATACATGGAATATAAACCATCTCTATATACATAATGCAAACCCTGTCACAAATATTGGGATCTGCCTTAGCTTTTAAGAGTAAACCGAACTATCTCAGTATGTCCTTCCCTTGAAGCATAATGCAAAGCAGTCCAATGATCCTAGAGAAGAATAAAAAGTGTATAAATGTGGAAACAAATTAATTATTAATAACTGTTCAATAATACAGTAGATAAATGTATAAAGTCAATCAATTACATCATAGTGACAGTATTTATATCATAACAACATTACAAGTTATTTATTACAGTAATGACAGCTTTAAACTTTTACCAGAAGTACATCTTTTGTTTAAATTGCAGTTATTATAAGATACAATGACTATCTCAAACCCTAACTCTAATAGCCAGTAACAGTACGATTAGTTTTTTAAAGATATCATTTATGATATTCAAATTCTGATAGTGAGTAATGCCACTGTTTTCTGTGCAAAAATGAACAACTTTAAAGTAGTAGGACTCAAATTTCCTCTTGTTGTTAACAGAATGAAGTTTCAAAAAGTTCCCAAACTTTGTCAATGAAAAGATAAAAGACAATAGAGACATCTGTACTGTATATAAATAACTACCATATAGTAGGTAGTATTGGTGATATTTTCTTTTAACTTTTCTCTTCTCAAATATAGACATCCATCTGTTTATATATCATTTGCCTGTTGTAATAATAGACACCCTCTGGCTTTGCAATTAACATTACAATGCCTAAGTAATCAGAATAGAAATAGACTAAACTTCTCTTGTAAACTACAATGACTGTACTTTGACAGTTCTGGACTAACAAAATGCAATAGAAATTGCTTATACTAAGTAGTTGGTTTGATAATTTATTATAATACATTTGTTACTTCCTCTCAAGTGCGTGCATAAAGCCTGAATACAAGACATTGAAATTTTAGGATCAACAGTTATGGTAGCAGTCATATAAGATTGCTGGTTCCTATTGTCTGTATCATGTTACTTATAAAACTAAAAAAACTGATGCTTTTATAGACATGCTAGTCTATGAATATCTTAATCTTTCTTACTGGCTAACCATCATCAATTTTGCTGAATCAGATATAACCTATTTAAAAAACTAAATCTAAAAATATAAAAATAAGTGACATAACAATTCAAGTGCCTTTTTTTCTAAATTTTACTTTCCTGCTCTAACAATAGGTGCCTTTTCACTGTGGAATTATTTTTAAGAGGTACCTACATTAGAAGATATAGTTACTAAAACTATAGTAAAAATTATCCAAATGAAGCTTATCAATTATTACTGGTAATAATTGATACTACCAAGTTTTGGTATATGAAATTTGTTAAATATTTTATCTCTGGACGAAAATTGTGTCTTTTATTTACTTAGCTCAGTCTGCTATAACAAACCATATAAATTCCATTTTTGATTGACTTGAAACATATCAATGTAATTGAAACTCCATACACCAATCTTATATATTTTCAAAAGTATACAAATATGGCAGAAATGAGGGTAACATTGTCTCAGATTGCTTCAGACAATCATTCTGGCAGACTGAAAATGTTCAATTTTTGCCCTCACACCCTCTAGATATTTATGCCATTTGGCCTTATCAATGTATTATTAAGATGATGTATCTGTTAAATAAGTTCACAATCATAAAACATACTGAAAAGGTTTAGGTATTCAAAGTTTAAATTGTCAGTATCCAAGACTAAATCTACTGGCCCCACATAAAAACACGGCCATGCAATTAAAATTAATATTGTTTAACTATATGTGTATTTCAGAAATATTGATCTTTATCACACTTTTAATTATAAACACATAACACTTTGTAATGATTGCTTAACTTGTTACAGTGTTTTACTGCTCAATCATGTCAATCAAATGTCATAGAATGTACATTTGCTGATAGTCACTGAAAAAAATGGGTTCCCTTATCATATGGCACAGTGAGTTAATATTAGTAATCAACAGATGTCCCATTGCTTTTACTCCCTAATGATTAGTTTGTATTATATGTTAGTTTAATATCAATAAACCTTAAGTTAACAGTCAATAAAACTAATCTTTCTTAGCTTTTTTGCAAAGGTTTTAAATTTCTCCACATACATCTCAATTGGCATATCAAAATTTCATTTCGTGAATAACAGATTTTTTTGTAAAACACACAAAAATTTGAACCTCGTAGTTATCCCTTACAGCAGTACTATAAAATAATAAACCACAAGTACTATTAACAATGCATACATTATAATCAATATGCTAACTTTATCAAATTATGACGAACATTGACATTAGCACCTGATTCAAGTGCTACATTTACATTATGTATATCACCACTTTCAGCTGAAGTCAAAAGTAAGATATCCTGTTAAAATAAATAATATATTATAACTGTGACATGTACCACAATATAATTAGGTCATCATTTATAGTAAATCTATTGTTACATTTATCACTTACATTTTCAACTGGTCCAGATCTCCTCCAAATGAACATAGCAATTTTAAAATGTTATGGTGACTTTTCCAATAGGCTTTATGAAGTGGACTATGTCCCCACTATGCAATAAAATAATTACGTCTAAGGATTCTATTCTGTACTATCTCTTGATTGCTAATTTTCACAAAACCTAGCTTATTCATAGATGAACACAGTCAAGTTTTACAGTATGTTGAGTTTTACTTTCATAGATGTAGTCAGACTCCCCACAAACTAAATTACTAAATTCTATTTACTTATCTATATAAAATTTATTAATCTACTTCACTCTAAATTAGCCATTCATAGTATATCTCATAGACAACATGTCATTTGAGATGTAATAATTATACATCCCACTATGTTCTAACACTATGTATTGCTGACATATTTGAGGATATCTATATTAATAAATACTACATTCAACAAAAATACAATTAACACCCATTTCTCTATTTATATGTACACATGACTTTAGATACTGAAAGCTGTTATATGATATGACATACATACATAAAAGAATTATTGAAACAATAATTTGCTGTGGTTTTAAATTAAAGCAAGCTTTGTATATGATATAAGTTACATATACTATAAATTGGACAGTTGTTGTGTGAGTGTCAATAGCACATCAACTAGAGTATAGTGATAACACTAATATATAGATCCTTTGTCATAGGTGAACTGGCAATAAAATATACTGAAGCCAATTATATAGTAAGTAGTTAAGCCAACAAATGTAGTAATGAACGGGTATCATATATTAGTTGCCTAGGTGGGTTAACTTTTCAAAAAGTTTAATAGCTTTGTTAATAAAAGATGACAGGGAGAGGCGACACTGTATTGTATATAAATAACTACCATATAGTAGGTAGTATTGGTGACTTTATGTTTTAACAAATCTTATACAGGGACCTCTCCTCTCCAATATAGTAACCCCACTCAGCCATATATATTTTTGCTGCCTCGAAGAATAGCATTGTCTGACTTCAAAATTAATTTTACCAGTACCTAATTAGTTTGAATAAAAATAGGCTAAATCTCTTGTTGAAGATAATGATGACTCTATTTTCACTGTTCTGGACTAACAGAATGCAGCAAAAATTTAGAATATCAAGGTGATGTGCCTTATTAATTTAATAGAATACTCTACTACTATCTAAAAATCACAATACCAGAAATAACAAAAAACACACTGAAATGACAATGTAGCTTCAATAGTCAGGGCAGTAGTTGTATAAGATTATTGGTTTAGTGATATATATGTACATGAATATTATAATATTCTGTACTGATGTAATACATACTAGTAATATTACATACATGTACATGGAGTGAACACGATACACAAGTACATGGAATATAAACCTTCCCTATACATAATACAAACCTTGTTACGAATATTGGAGTCTGCCTCAGCTGTTAAGAGTAACTGAACTAAGTCAAGTAACCTTCCCTTGATGCAAAATGCAAGCAGTCCAATGATGCTATTAAAAGAATAAACAATAAATAATGTGGCTACAAATTAATTAATAATAAATCTTCAATACTGCAGTACATACATGTATAATGAAAATCAGTTACATCATAGTGACAGTATTCATATCATTAATGATATTTTTCAGTTTTACTAGAAATAAATCTTTTTTTTTTACATTGGGGGGGCTTCTATAATAGACAATGAACTAAATCCATTCTAATTACAACTAACTCTCTTTTACATTACTAGGAATACTAATAAGAATGATAATACTCATATCCTAATAATAGACAGTAGGGATTGGCATTGAGAATATTTCCTACACACAGTCAGGAACACATGAACATCACAAAGGAACATATGTGGATATAATTAATAATTTTTAAATGTCTTTATGGCTTGTTGGCTACAGCCTCTTAGCTAGGGAAGATTAAAAGGGTACTAAGAGCATGGTAGAAACTTTATTGTCAATTGTCACATCTGTGGTATAGCTGTCATTATTACAAGCATATTTTCATAGATATTATTATTATATTACATCACTTTGAAACAACTTCTATTGCCAATTTTATTCAACATGTTTTCATGTACTTGTAATGATCACTACCACATCTCAATAACTATGAAGTGACAATTAGTCCTTATAAAATGATTATATATGAAGAACACGTGTAAATGTCAGAAATCATGATCACACGTGGCAAGAGTAGTATAAATCATGACTGCTATTTTTCAAAGCTAGGCAAAATTTTGGCTTGCTAGTGTCAGTAATAAATACAGCAATAAAAACATATACTAAAGCTATATATGGTATGTGAGTCAACAAGTTATTCTTTCTGTTTAAATCTCTGTTTGTACTAAATCTAGAAGATTGATCATATGAACAAAGTTCCTAGACATATAGATATACTTCACAATCTTTATCATACAGCAAAATAGTATTGGACAATTATAATTATGTTGTATTATATTTGTTATTAGCTGATCATTAAATCTAATTCCAGTCATGAGATGTACTTATTACCATAGACATCAGTATAACAGTGTGGTATACAGTAGATTTAGTGACATAATATACTGTACATTAGATTATGTCACATCAAATGTGACCTGATTAGCAAAAAAGGACAACTTCTGTCAAAACATTTGTGACCCTATTTATGAACCAACCACTGTTAAAACATCTCAAACATGTCAGCTTTGTATACATACAGTTGCTATATATGCATAACTACTTATATATAATTATGAATGCAAAACTGTTTTTTTTTATATGTTTTAACAGTGTTTCTATCACAAAACAGGCCACAAATTTTTTGACAGAAGTGGTCCATTTTCGTAAATCAGGACACAATATATAAGCTGATTATTTAGTATTTAAAATTTAATCTAATGCAGGCTCAAAGATTAATCATATTATTTTAATATTGTAGTTGCTAAAGTGAAAATATGATTCTTTGTCTACTAAGTAGCAAAAATTCACTTCACTTAATTTGCTATTAAATACTGCAATAAAAACAAACACTTCAGATGAAGATAACAACCTTAAAAGTAAACAAGTGATAAATAATGTGACAATATCCTCCACTTTTATATGGCTTAATAATATTCATAGTTGTTATATTATAATAAAGATGTATTGTTATGTTAGCCTATCAACAGCTCTTGAAATGTGACATAATTACACAAACATGATAATTATAAAGTAGATATATTTCAGAATGCACCTACGTTTTCATACAATGTGATGTTGAAGTCCATCTTTTTATGGAGCATTTGCTTTTATGTGTAAGTGATTTAAACAACAGAAGATATTGCTGATTCATGATTTCAACAGCTAAATCTGTTACTAAAGTCTTACAACTGTAAATAGACTTACCTTTCATTCTTATTCAAATTGTTTCTTTAACGATGCTGCTCTTCACTCCCTTTTGTTTTCAATAAATGCCTATCAGGTTTAGTCACTGAATGAATTGAAATCCTCTTCTGTGTAACTTACTTGTCACAATAGTAGGACTCAATATTAACATTATATGTTTCATAAATGACTTGACTTATGTTATATTCGGTATCTAAGAGGCTTCAACTCCTACAGGCAAATAAACACATAGTAGTCAACATAATTAATCAAAATATATCTTAGCAACTATCTATGTGTTCTTGTATATATTATATAACTCTATCTCAACATACCATGTGACTTTCGATTCAAGTTGATCTTTCATATCTTTTCCTCAAGACAAGAGTAAACGACTACTTCATCCTTGACTTGTTTGTCAAAGTAGTCTGCTGATTTTAAGTAATGATTTATTTTGGGTCGTGTCTATTGACACCGATACGCGGTCGTGCTAAGAGCCACCGAATAGCTATATATTGACACCGAAAAGGTGGTAACTAGAGCCACACAAGTGCTATTGACACCATACGTCACGTGGCATGTTATGAGCCAGCAGGAAGTTTTGGAGAATGTAAAAAGAATTAAGCAGTTTTGAGGACTTAAAAGCAGCTGTTGATGAGCTTAAAAATGTTTCTCACCATCCTTTGAGAATTTTCAATAGTCAAACATTTGACGATGTGAATAGAAAATTCAAGAAGTCTAATAGTTTGCTGGGACCAATAGATGAGAAGTAGCGGTATACTTACCTTAGCTACAGGTTTGTAGGATGTACTGATTATGTGTATTTATGTGTATGAAGTGAAAAAGCTTTCATTATGAAGTTCGGTTTAGTGAACTTTTCACTAGTGCTAGGTGACACAGTGCATGTCATGAACTAGCATCTGTAAATGAGTATTGAGCAACTCAGTTATTTTTCTATGATCATTGTTTGTAAATTACATGTGCATACATCCATTCTAAATGACGCAGCATTATTGTACTTTGTGTAGGTGTGTCCATTATGGAAGTGCTTGGAATTGGTCCCGTAGCATTCGTCCAAATCAGAGACATTTTTCTCTGATTGTTCTGTGAAAGTTACTGTGTCATTTGACAGAAAAGTGTTGTGCAAGAGTATCCTTGAGCACAATTGAATTGGGTTGGAAATCATTATGCACTATCCAAGCCAAAGATTAACAAATTCTGAGTCAAAGGAGATTGAAGGAGTGTTAAAACTAGGTGCAAACAAGAAATTAGTAATGCCACAAATTCAAAAAAAGTTTGGGAAAGTGACTACCTTAAAGATATTCAAAACTTGTGTGATTAAGCTAAAAAATGAACAGTTTGGTCGAAAGGATGCATAAATATTTTTGGACAAGCTTTCCGAGACCCTGCATAAAGACTCACAGACAAAGTTATTGTGAATGATGAAGACAATCTGTCCATTCTTTACTACCAATCTGGCCTGATGTCAATACTTTTCACCAAGTTTCCAAAATTATTCTAGTTGATGACACATATAATGTTAACAAGGCGGGAATGCCTCTATATTCATTCATGGTTGAGGGTGGTTTTGGCCAAAACTATCTCGCAACAACGGCTTTACTAATCCACCATTTTCTTTAATTTTTGTGCTGGGTATTTAATCAAAAAAAGAAAGATGCCTGTTTTCATCCGTGAACCTCCGTATTTCGTTCATCATTATTACAAAAGTATCATCATTGTGATTAAAATGATTAATTAAAGCCTCATCAAGTTCTTTATATTTTATATTCTCACATAGTTAGGTAAGAGCAATAAATGATTTGTTTACATACACTTTAACAGTTAATGACTGTTGAATATCAGTCAACATATAATAATATATATTATATAATGTTGATAGAGAAAGCTGAACATTATCAGTTTGCACGTAGTGATGTATTTGTCTTTTGCTCTCATGTCATAGGATAACACAGTTTCCCGAAATAATAATAAATACGTAAACTACAACTACGTACTTGTCATGTTTACTGGAATAGTACCTGCAAATAGATTTGTATCACCATGTAAGTTTACTTATTATTCTCTTACAGCAATCAGTGTGTACATTTGTTCATTGATGATTTCCTTTGAGGTTTCACACCAGAAACATGCACCTATTAAAGTACATACTGGTATACTTGACATAAAATGGTAGCATTTTTGATAGTTCAAAACCGATATCACATATTGTGTAGTAGTTTGAATTAAGTTGTCACTAGTTTCCATATGTATTAGATGTATATTTACATGTGTAAACATGTGGACACACTACACAGTCACCACATATAATTATATAATCATAACTTTCATGTAACTTTCTGTTACATAATGTGTGTCTTGTATATTATGAGCTCTTACATTCTATTTGTTATTATTTAAAGATATAATTGAACTTGGAGATAATTAATTTTTTGGGCTGAATGATCCTGTTTCATAATTTCACAAATCTTGTTTTTGTCCATTTCTAACTTCCTCAATCTTTGAAAAGCTGGATATCTGGATATTTTGATCAAGGTAACAAGAAAACTATCAGCACATTTATTCTGTTTATGATGTAAGTATCCTATTTTTAAAACTCTATGAAAAGCTTCTAAAGACATGTTTGTATTTACTGCAGATCCCACTCTATAGCAACTAACCCAACATTGTAACCTTGTGCAATAGTTTGTGTTTAAATAAGTGGAAAATCTCTCATGATTGTTGTAAATTGTGTTAAGAATTCTTGCAATAAAGAATAAAAGACATCCTCCTCACACTTCATAAGTAAAGTGCAGAATAAATAGTAGATTATTATTTGATAATTTTAAAATGTGCTGTGCTCTTATGTCTAATTTTTGCTGAGCCTGGTGTCTTCAGTTGATGCTTGCCTTGGCCATCAGGTTTATAGACACCTGCTCTGTTCCAGTAATAGTATGTAACCTTTGTTTCATTAGATACTGTCGATGCACTTTTTAATGCATAATTTAAATAGGTGGACTTTAAAAGTCCTCCTTCCGCTACATGTATGATTCCATGTTATCAAACTCAATAGTTTTTACCTCTATATTTACCTGATGGCTGACTTGTAGATGGCAAATAATTTTTGTAGTGTTGTAAACCTTTTCACATAAAGTATGTAATAATAATGTTATTTTAAGTGGACTAGTACTTTTTGCCTTTCATCACATTTACTACAGGTGATGCTAACAGTCTGGATATCAGTACCATGATTGTCATGAATGTGTTTGGACAGAGTGCTCTTATGTGCATAGGTATTGCTATAAAAAGAGGTAAGGTTGTTAACATTTGATTTACTTATAAGTGAGAGGTGCTTTAATTGTTTACATGATTAATTGTTGTCTGTCATTGTTATTATTGCACTTTGACCTGAAAGTGAAGGCTAGTCAACTTGTTGTTGTTGCTTTCAGTTCTGTCAATGAAAGAATTCTAACCTAAAGCAGGGGTGGAGACAGCTACTGAAAAAAATTGCAACTTAAATAACTTCAGAAGTTATTGTAGTTGTAATATTTTTTTCAATGAAAGTGACTTCTTTTGTAGAGATAAAGTTTTATTTCCTATATTAGTATTCATTAATTATTTTATTTGTTTTTCTAATATGATACCTGAGTTTGTAATTGATGTATTGATATTAATAGATTGTTTTTGGTTTAATAACTTGGATGTTATATCTTCAGTAGTAGAGGGAACATGTAGACTTTTAGCAAAATGGTTGATAACCAAAGCCTTCTAGGATTGGAGAGTTTAGCAGCCTTTGTCTCACATTATAATGTCTAAGGAACTTATCATTAATAGGAGTGTACATGGTACTTATGATAATTGACTGTTAAGTAGCTCCTCTATCAGGTATTTTTATAATAACTCACATATTACCCTACAAGATGTGAAATGTCTTGTTTTGTAATAAATATATATACTTGTTTGTAGTATTTCAAACAAGTTCTGTATAAACAAGTTTTTGTTTTATATCATACAGTGGGAGAATTTTCAAGTGTTTGAATTTTCAATTATTGCCAAACATTTTTAAGTCAAATTGCAAAACTTTCATATTATTACTGGCAGGAATTAATTAACCCATTATATGGTCTTCACTACTCACTGTTCTATGAATGTATTACCACTGTCACATTTTAGCACAGACAAGTTCTGGTCTTTACAACAAGACTCTATAAATGATCTGTTTGCACATGTAGAATTAATTCATTTGTATTTTCTATATTTTGTCCACTAAGATTGAATTGAGCCTTTGTATGAATCAAAGTATTCTACATGTTTCTTATTAAGATCTGTTGCCTTTATGATAACATCGTTTTGTAGATATGAATACTAACTAACAGATAGTACCAGTAATGTCTAATGACAGTTTCTATGATTTATGACACACATTTAATACATCATACTCCATTATATTGACCTAAATGTGATATTTATGTGTTATATAACAAGTCTTCGATTAACCTGATGATACCACAATGACACTGCTTGATAATGTAAAATTTTGCAAAAAACTTGGAACCTAAATTAAGGACTTTTTTCCTTTCTATATAAAAATATGGAACCTCAATTTAAATTATAAGTTTATAATACATTTGATGCTTCATAGTAGACAATATCCATATATGAATGTATCACCTAAAATGTTTATGTTTAATACTAGTTATTAACTTATTCACACATATATACTTGATTACCTCATCTGAAAGATAGATTGCTATGGATAGACATCAAATATTTCAAAGCAATGCAGTAGTTGATTCACTTATTGAAATGGCCATGGTTTAATTACTATGTTAGTCCTCTCCTCATGTATACCTTCATATAATTTATAAAAACAACATGAATGGGTCTTGTTATGTGACTATAACTGCACTTATTGGAATCACTTCTAATTATAGCAGCAATATCTTATGGAGACTATTATTGATAGTATAAATACAGAACTGTCATTAATGTAGAACCATTGAGTGTGATAATGTTTAGAACTAATAAAACATGTATAATACCTCCCAACTGATAAATAATTGACCACTCTTGTGAGTCTGTTGTAATTCTATCATTATAATGTAATGTAATATAATAATATTGTGATATGTATAATTAAGTTACTGATCTTGATGATAGTTGTGTTAGTTTATCCACAAAATAAACAAAATACTCAGAGTATCCTGATATTGACTAGGACAAAATGATTAATGAGTCACTGTTGTAACATTTAGTGTTTTTTATTATCTTACTTTGTAGGTTTTGAACAATGACATCAGAGGATATAGCTGTTGATGAAATGTTGTATTTGTACTGAGTACATAATGTATAAAGATATAATTATTATGAGAATAAGTGAAATGTTAATGACATTGTTGAATGTATTGGTTTTATATTCTTTGTATTGTACAGTTGTTATTATAATATATGTTATTTTATCTGACTTCCTTTGTTGTTCACATATCCTGTGTTCTTAATTTATTTCTTCTAACATTGCATAATTGACTGAATAACAAGACAATTCAGAATACATTGAATAACACTGCTAGCATAGTAATTGTATACTATATTAGTTATGCCAGGAGGAAATAATGACTCAAAATAGTACAAGGAATGGCTTTCCATCATTCTTACTTTCATTTTACATTTTAAATCTTACATATACATCGTATTATTAAAATTGACACAGAAGGGTTAAAAATTGAACATGCCTCATAGCTACAAAGCTACTGGTATTAGTGCTCCCAGTGTCTCTAGATCTGATCTATTTACCTCATATACTGGACATAGAAGAGAATAGAATGTATAGACTTAGTTGATACAAATAAAAACTTTAAGGTAAGTGTAATATAAACAAAATTGAACATCAAAAGTAGTCACAAGTTATTTTGATCTAATCATTTTATTAGTATAATCTGTCTAGAGTGATATGTTGAACTGATATGTCAGTTTGAATGTGAATGTAGTTTATTTCAAGTAGTCATACAACATATTTAACATTGGATTAAGTTAATGTTAATGAAGTATGTAATTATCATGTAAAGTATGTTGTTATACTGTGTTTATTACTATTATTACATTTTCTACATTTTTTATATAGTTTAATTGTCTATATTATGTAGCAGTGCAATTGTGGCAATTATAAAAGTAGGTGGAATATCTCTTTCCAGAAATAGCTGAATATAGAGACAGTTTTTCCTGGTAATGTAAGATTTAAAATTGTCTATAATAATCATTCTATAACTATTCTATGCATAGGAGTGTTGTCGTGGCAACCGTAAAATTGGATGTTGTGTCTTTACCCTGAATATTAGGAAGAAAGAGTTATTGCTGGTAACTTAAGGTTTGAAATTGTCTGTAATACTCATTTTTATAACTATTCTATGCATAGGAGTGTTGTTGTAGCAACTGTAAAATTGGGTATTGTGTATTTACCCTGAATATTAGGAAGAGAGAGTTATTGCACACATATTTCTTTGAGTGTCCTAACTGAAAGCTCTCAAAGTTTTGGTATACCAGACATCTAAAAACATCCCAATCAGACCACACCCCCTTTTGATATGACTGACTTTGATCTGTTTATTTGTAAATAACTAACTTCATCAGGTCACATGTATTGTTGCTTCCCCTTTGTCACTGAAGCCCCACCTACTTATATTAGTCTTATTTTATATTTTATATTATTATATTATTTTATATTATTAGTCTTATTTTGTTTTCATTATTTTCTTATTACTATATACTTTCATTTAATACCTAGTAAAGTTAGCATGTATGTTAATAGTTCCTGTACATGTACATGTGTATCTATATTTGACATCTAGCATGCACAATAATCACTTTATAGTTTCTTTGATATCTTCAATTAAGCAAAAAGTGTTTCATTTCTTATATAATCAATTTAATTAAATTCAAATTTTTTCATATGATTTTCTATTTGTTTCTTATTTTAATTTAATGGAATTTTTTACAGAAACATGTTAATATTTAAATTATCATAGTGTTTAACTAGTACTAATGATAGATGTTTGACTTTTGAGTGTTTTCTGATTGTACAATTAAATGATATCCAGGCTGTGTATATTCATAGATATACAAGCAAATAAAACGTTTTCCAAAAATGAAGTAGGAATGGATAATATCAGTCCAATACAAAGATTGGAACCAAGATAGTAGGGATAGTAAGTACATCATCCCTACATAATAACACAGGCAAAGAATGCCATAATATATCACTGATATTATTTTAAGTGGTTCAGATAGTTAGTGTATATCCTTACTTGTTGTGTCACTTGTGTTATTATGTAGAGATGATACAATTGTCATCTCTACTATCTTGCACTGTGTTGAAAGACAAGTATTTTGCTAATGGCACCTTATTATAGTATCTCATAGTTCAACATGTCTTTCTTTGTACTAGATATTTCTAAATTTCTCAGTTTATGAGGAATCAGCAATATTCCAGTATAAGTATTGTATTGAATATGTCATTATTTCAATATAGTATTGTGTAATAATATATCATTATTCTATTTGAGGAATTCTGTTAGGATTAGTCATCATTTCAATTGAAATCTTTTGTTAGGATATATTGTATTTCCAATATTGAAATACTACTTACTTGTTGAAAAAGCTATAAATTTGATAAATGAACATGTTAAATCAATTTAAAAACAAAAAACATTGTCAAATGTTGCTAAGTTATTTACTTCAATGTGAACTCTAATGGATAATTGAATGGCAAAGCTATCATCTTTTAAACATCATATTTCTTCCTCTAGTAGATTTTAACAAATATTCCCTTTGTCTAGACTACAGATAGTCATGTGACTATTTCTGATCTCCATGAAAGAGGCTGAGTAGCTAAAATTAACTTCATTTACTTCATTTTCAGTTTCATTTCTACTCATCAATTCCACAACAAGGCTCTACTTCCAATATTTCTTCTGTTCTTTTAATAGAAGCCAGTAAACAGGTAGTTCTATATTAATAGATGTCTATATTAATGTTTTTATGAAGCATATCAAAGATTACTTTTGTAAGTCTATTTCTTCTCTGTTGTATATCATTCTTTTGTGCATACTTTCCATTATATCTTTGTTTGTAAGACATTTTTTTTAACTTTGAAAGTATGTATGATATGCTCCTATTAATTAAAATATAAATAATACAGTTGTTCAGAAAAATATAACAACATACCTTTCATTTCAGTGATAAAAACATGTACTAAGGATTTCACTTCAGCAATAACTGTCACTGTAATGTCCACTTTATCATTTAATGACTTGAAAAATATGGAAAGCTACATAAATGAAAGAATATGACATACTCAAATGTCCATTCAAAATCTTTGTTGTCTATAATATTTTATATAATCTTCTGATGGTATTTTGACAATAATTATTTAATAATTAAAATAAACTTATTATAGTTACTTACTTTAACATCTGATGAAACTATTGTCTCTTCCTAAACCTTTTGTCCTTGAAACCATTTATAAAGTTCTCAATTTCACATAGCTTGAAATAATGGTAATTTCTGTGGTAATTCTATCTTATTTTAATGAAAATTGAATCAATTGACTATAATTACCTCAATTACTTAATCTCATAATAAAGCAAACTGTATATTGTGGGTAGTCACTATAAGTTTATTGAACTGTAAAGTGTTATAAGTAACAGTTGAATTGAGAAGGTAAGCAATATTGTACTAGATATTCGTTGATTGAACTTCACAACAAAATTTGCTTTTGTGTAATTATCACTACAACATCAGTCCCACTGGTTTAATAACTTTAGGAAAATAAACAAGGCTCATTCACCACCTTGAATTACACAATAAGTATAATACATATATATATATATGTGTGTATATATATATATATATATATATATATATATATATATATATATATATATTACCTTCAAATGAAGGTGATCTACGATCAGTTGTTTATCACAAGGAGAAAGTACACTGCCCAATGCATTATGCATACATCGAGTTCACTCAGTATTGCATTATGTCGTCAGAGGATGCATCCGAGATAGATGACTTGGAACGCCATTAGTATAGAGGTCTGATTGAGAGTCTGTTTCTTCTAACATACTAGCATTACCAATAGCTTTGGATACGGAAAACAAAGATATCCTATTCCTTCTCCTCAGTAGAGAGAGCCGAACATTATCAGTTCGCACGTAGTGATGTATTCGTCTTTCGCTCTCATAGTCATAGTGATAGCACAGTTTCTCTTTTGAACGCCATGCCAAAGCCTAAACATTTAATTGTCAAGTCACACATTTAAAATTAAACAGGACTTAATTATCAGTATTATCATTATAATCTTCTTTTAGCAGACATAACACGTTAGAATTTCGTGATATTTCAAATCCACCATCATCACCTGAAGAAAGCAATGAAGCAGGTCACATTGATGAGAAGATAATATCAGGTAATTCCAAACTGTGTAAGTATAATAATATTTGTGTCTATAAGTATATATCTATGTGTATATATATAATGAGATACATCTCATTTTGAATTGACAATTTTATATAGCTCTAAGTGCTTTTTAAACAATTACTTCTTTACTAAAAGAATCATAGTAGCATAGTATGACTCTCATAAGAATCTACAGTAAGTTTATAAAATATATATAATATATATATATATATATATACACAAAACTGATAACATAAGCAATATGGTTCAAACATGTAATAAGTAACACAAAATATAATAGAAAACAATCATAAAATTAGGTGTGGTATCTTTACCATGAATATTTGGAAGAAAGAAAGAGTTATTGCTGGTAAGTTAAGGATTGAAATTGTCTGTTATAGTCATTTTTATAACTATTCTATGCATAGGAGTGTTGTCGTGGCAACTGTAAAATTGAGTGTAGTGTCAGTTTTTAGCCATTTTGTTTAATCCCGTTTCGTCTAACAAAATGTAAAATTGTCCCATTTCGTCTAAACACTAAATTCAATTAAATCACAGTAATTACAAAGATACCCAATGGCTATATGGCCTAAGAAGTTTTTGTAAGCTTGTTTTCTTGTAGTCCACTCCAAGCTAACCTAACAAAAAAGCTGGGGGAACAAAGGCAATTGCTATCACTTGATGGTTATACAACTTCTAGTCTATAATAATCATTTTTCTAACTATTCTATGCATAGGAGTGTCGTCGTGGGAACCGTAAAATTGTGTGTTGTGTCTTTACCCTGAATATTAAGAAGAAAGAGTTATTGCTGGTAAGTTAAGGTTTGAAATTGTCTGTAATAGTCATTTTTCAAACTATTCTATGCGTAGGTGTGTTGTCGTGGCAACTGTAAAATTGGGTGTGGTGTCTTTATTCTGAATATTAGGAAAAAAGAGAGAGTTATTGCTAGTAACTTAAGATTTGAAACTATCTGTAATAGTCGTTTTTATAACTATTCTATGCATAGGAGTATTGTCGTGGCAACTGTAAAATTGCATGGGTGTCGTGTCTTTATTCTGAATATTAGGAAGAAAGAGAGAGTTATTCCTGGTGATTTAAGATTTGAAATTGTCTGTAGTAGCCATTTTTATAACTATTCTATGCTTAGGAGTGTTGTCATGGCAACCATAAAATTGTGTGTGATGTCTTTACCCTGAATATTAGGATGAAAAAGTTATTGCTGGTAAGTTAAGATTTGAAATTGTCTGTAATAGTCATTTTTATAACTATTCTATTCAAAAGTGTTGTCGTGGCAACTATAAAATTGGGTGTGGTGTCTTTACACTAAATATTTGGAAGAAAGAGTTATTGCTGGTAAGTTTAGGTTTGAAATTGTCTGTAATAGTCCTTTTATAACTATTCTATGCATAGGAATGTTGTCATGCCAACCGTAAAGTTGGGTGTTGTATTTTTACCCTGAATATTAGGAACAAAGAGTTATTGCTGGTAAGTTAAGGTTTGAAATTGTCTGTAATAGTCATTTTTATAACTATTCTATGTGTTGTAGTGACAACCGTAAAATTGGGTGTAGTGTCTTTTCCCTGAATATTAGGAGGAAAGAGTTATTGCTGGTAAGTTTATTTTTGAAATTGTCTGTAATAGTCCTTTTATAACTATTCTATGCATAGGAATGTTGTCACGGGAACTGTAAAATTGGGTGTAGTGTCTTTACCCTGAATATTAGGAGGAAAGAGTTATTGCTGGTAAGTTTAGGTTTGAAATTGTCTGTAATAGTCCTTTTATAACTATTCTATGCATAGGAGTGTTGTCATGGCAACTGTAAAATTGGGTGTAGTGTCTTTACCCTGAATATTAGGAGAAAGAGTTATTGCTGGTAAGTTTAGGTTTGAAATTGTCTGTAATAGTCATTTTTGTAACTATTCTATGTATAGGAGTGTTGTCGCGGCAACTGTAAAATTGGGTTTGGTGTCTTTACCCTGAATATTAGGAAGAAAGAGTTATTGCTGGTAAGTTAAGATTTGAAATTGTCTGTAATAGTCATTTTAATAACTATTCTATGCATAGGAGTGTTGTCATGGCCAACTGTAAAGTTGGGTGTGGTGTCTTACCCTGAATATTAGGAAGAAAGAGTTATTGCTGGTAAGTTAATGTTTGAAATTGTCTGTAATAGTCATTCTTATAACTATTCTATGTATAGGAGTGTTGTCGCGGCAACTGTAAAATTGGGTTTGGTGTCTTAACCCTGAATATTGGGAAGAAAGAGTTATTGCTGGTAAGTTAAGATTTGAAATTGTCTGTAATAGTCATTTTAATGACTATTCTATGCATATAGTGTTGTCATGCCAACCGTAAAATTGGGCATGGTGTCTTTACCCTGAATATTAGGAAGAAAGAGTTATTGTTTGTAAGTTAATGTTTGAAATTGTCTGTAATAGTCATTTCTATAATATTCTATATAAATATATATATATATATATAGGAGCGTTGTCATGTAACTGTAAAATTTGGTGTGGTGTTCTTACCCTGAATATTAGGAAGAAAAAGTTATTTACTGGTAAGTTAAGGTTTTAAATTGTCTGTAATAGTCATTTTTATAACTATTCTATGCATATGAGTGTTGTCATGGCAACCATAAAATTGGGTGTGGTGTTTTAACCCTGAATATTAGGAAGAAAGGGTTATTGCTGGTAAGTTAAGGTTTGAAATTGTCTGTAATAGTCATTTTTAAAAACTATTCTATGCATAGAGTGTTGTCGTGGCAACTGTAAAATTGGGTGTAGTGTCTTTACTCTGAATATTAGGAAGAAAGAGTTATTGCTTGTAAGTTAAGGTTTTAAATTGTCTGTAATAGTCATTTTTATAACTATTCTATGCATAGGAGTGTTGTCATGGCAACCATAAAATTGTGTGTGATGTATTTACCCTGAATATTAGGAAGAAAAAGGTTATTGCTGGTAAGTTAATTTTTTAAATTGTCTATAATAGCCATTTTTAAAACTATTCTATGCATATGAGTGTTGTCGTGGCAACTGTAAAATGGGTGTGTAGTGTTTTACCCTGAATATTAGGAAGAAAGAGTTATTGCTGGTAAGTTTAGGTTTGAAATTGTCTATAATAGTCATTTTTATAACTATTCTATAGATAGGAATGTTGTCGTGGCCAACTGTAAAATTGTGTGTGGTCTCTTACACTGAATATTAGGAAGAAAGAGTTATTGCTGGTAAGTTAAGGTTTTAAATTGTCTGTAATAGTCATTTTTATAACTATTCTATGCATAGGAGTGTTGTCATGGCAACCATAAAATTGTGTGTGATGTATTTACCCTGAATATTAGGAAGAAAGGGTTATTGCTGGTAAGTTAATTTTTGAAATTGTCTATAATAGCCATTTTTAAAACTATTCTATGCATAGGAGTGTTGTCGTGGCAACTGTAAAATTGGGTGTAGTGTCTTTACCCTGAATATTAGGAGGAAAGAGTTATTGCTGGTAAGTTTAGGTTTGAAATTGTCTATAATAGTCCTTTTATAACTATTCTATAGATAGGAATGTTGTCGTGCCAACCGTAAAGTTGTGTGTGGTCTCTTAACACTGAATATTAGGAAGAAAGAGTTATTGCTGGTAAGTTAAGGTTTTAAATTGTCTGTAATAGTCATTTTTATAACTATTTTATGCATAGGAATGTTGTCATGGCAACCATAAAATTGGGTGTGATGTTTTACCCTGAATATTAGGAAGAAAGGGTTATTGCTGGTAAGTTAATTTTTGAAATTGTCTATAATAGTCATTTTTATAACTATTCTATGCATAGGAGTGTTGTCGTGGCAACTGTAAAATTGGGTGTAGTGTCTTTACCCTGAATATTAGGAAGAAAGAGTTATTGCTTGTAAGTTAATGTTTGAAATTGTTTGTAATAGTCATTTCTATAACTATTCTATATATATATATATATATATATATATATATATATATATATATATATATAGGAGTGTTGTCATGGTAACCGTAAAATTTGGTGTGGTCTCTTAACCCTGAATATTAGGAAGAAAAAGTTATTGCTGGTAAGTTAAGGTTTGAAATTGTCTGTAATAGTCATTTTTATAACTATTCTATGCATAGGAGTGTTGTCATGGCAACCATAAAATTGGGTGTGATGTATTTACCCTGAATATTAGGAAGAAAGAGTTATTGCTAGTAAGTTAATTTTTGAAATTGTCTATAATAGTCATTTTTATAACTATTCTATGCATAGGAGTGTTGTCGTGGCAACTGTAAAATTGGGTGTAGTGTCTTTACCCTGAATATTAGGAGGAAAGAGTTATTGCTGGTAAGTTAAGGTTTTAAATTGTCTGTAATAGTCATTTTTATAACTATTCTATGCATAGGAGTGTTGTCATGGCAACCATAAAATTGGGTGTGATGTATTTACCCTGAATATTAGGAAGAAAGGGTTATTGCTGGTAAGTTAAGGTTTGAAATTTTCTGTAATCGTCATTTTTAAAACTATTCTATGCATAGGAGTGTTGTCGTACCAATTGTAAAGTTGGGTGTGGTGTTTTTACCCTGAATATTAGGAAGAAAGAGTTATTGCTGGTAAATTAAGGTTTGAAATTGTCTGTAATAGTCATTTCTATAACTATATATATATATATGTATATATACTGAAGTATCTAAGTCTGTTGAAGAGTGCTCGATGTGTCAACTTCAACTACTCTCTAAAGAACATCCCTATACCATCTGCTAATACGTACAAGAAAAGATTGATCGAAAAAGCCGAGAGCGCCATCAAGAGGATGAGATGGAAAGCATTCTTCTTCCTGACAAATAGTGATGACCTTGAAGAAACACAACCAAAGGAAGAAACGTTCGGGTTCAAAAGTAGGAAATGTCCACCACAAATCGACGACCTAAAACCGTTCAAGGAAGACCTGCTCAGATTAATCGGAAACATCAAGTTCAAAAAAGTGCACGACCAGTTCCAAGCCACCCTTAGCAATGATATAAAAAAGATAAAGAACTCCAAGGAAATGCTCATCCCCGCCGACAAAACTAGGAATCTCTACCTGCTGGAAAAAGACCAATATGACAAACTGCTCAGAGAAACATCACCAAGCACTACAAACCCGCGAACGAACACCTGTACGACGATATCAACACTGAAGCCAAGACCATTGCTGAAAATCTGAAGATAGAAGACCGAATGGAGATCATGGCCAAAAAGAAGCCTTCATAACACTCAAAGATCACAAAGAAAATTTCGAAAGCACCCTCCCATGTCGACTGATAAACCCTGCAAAAACTGAAATGGGCATCGTTAGCAAAAAAATCCTCGACAACATCATCAGCAACGTCAGATTAAAAACAGCTGTCAACCAGTGGAAAAACTCAGCCTCTGTGATTGAGTGGTTCAGAGACCTGGGCGATAAAAGCAAGCACACTTTCGCCTGCTTTGACATTGTCGAATTCTACCCCTCAATCTCGGAAGACCTGTTGAAAGCAGCCCTCGATTTCGCAAAACAGCACACCACAATCTCACAGCAAGACACCGAAATCATCTTCCACTCTAGGAAATCCCTACTCTTCGACAAAGACAAACCATGGATAAAACGAGAGGGAAACAGCCTGTTCGACGTGACGATGGGAAGTTACGACGGAGCGGAAGTTTGTGAGCTGGTTGGTATCTACGTACTCAACACCCTCGCAAACAAGTACGATAAAAGCAAGATAGGCCTGTACAGAGACGATGGGCTAGCAGCTTTCAAAAACATCTCAGGCAGTAAAGCAGACAAAATCAAAAAGGATATAACTAAGATCTTCAAAGAGACTGGCCTCAGAATCACCATCCAAGCCAACCTGAAAGTTGTAAATTTCCTTGACATCACCCTAAACTTGAACAATGGTAAGTACTACCCTTATAGAAAGCCGAACGACAAACCAGTCTACATACACAAACAGTCCAACCACCCACCTAACATCATCAAGAACCTGCCAGATTCGATCAGCAGACGCATCTCCGACATCTCGCATGACAAGGAAATCTTCAACCAAGCTGCCCCCCTCTATGCAGACGCACTCAAATCCTGCAGCTACTCGGAAAATCTACATTACAGCGACGAGCAACCAAAAAAGAGCAAACGTAACCGACAGCGCAACATCATATGGTTCAACCCACCATTCAGCAAAAACGTATCAACAAACATAGGTCAAAAATTCCTAAAGCTGATCGCCAAGCATTTCCCGGAAGACTCAAGGCTACACAAAATATTCAACAAAAACACTGTTAAGGTCAGCTACAGCTGCATGCCAAACCTAGCCAACATCATCAAGGCACACAATAATGAGGTCTCAAAGGACACCAACACGCGCACCAGAAACCCTGCAACTGCCAAAAAAAGACCTATGCCCACTAAACGGCGAATGCCAGTCCAATAACATCATCTACAATGCAGAAGTCGAGAACATGAGAAGAAATGAGAAAAAGGTGTACATAGGCCTAACCGAAAACGCCTTCAAGCAGAGATATTCCAACCACATGCAATCAATCAGGGACGAGAAATACGGAAATAGCACGGAACTATCGAAGTATGTTTGGCAATTGAAGAAAGAAGGTGAGGAATTCAAAATCACCTGGTCAATAAACCGAAGGGCACAAGCCTACTCCAACACAACAAAGCGGTGCGACCTTTGCCTAACGGAAAAGCTCTCTATCATCAACGCCGACAAAACCACCACCCTGAATAAAAGATCCGAACTCGTTTCAAAATGCCGACACAAAAACAAGTACTATTTAGCACATTTCTCTAGGGATAAGACATAGTTAACACCTCGATGCTATATAACCAGCCTGCAAACAGAGTAGTATCCAGCTGTCTGACGATCGCATAACGCGTGAAACTCGGAGTAACAGCAACACAGCGAGAGCTCTGTTCTTTTGTCCTTTAATTCTGTTCTATATATATATATAAATATATATATATATATATATATATATATATATAGGAGCGTTGTCATGGTAACCGTAAAATTAGGTGTGGTCTCTTAACCCTGAATATTAGGAAGAAAGAGTTATTGCTGGTAAGTTAAGGTTTTAAATTGTCTGTAATAGTCATTTTTATAACTATTCTATGCATAGGAATGTTGTCATGGCAACCATAAAATTGGGTGTGATGTTTTTACCCTGAATATTAGGAAGAAAGGGTTATTGCTGGTAAGTTAATTTTTGAAATTGTCTGTAATAGTCATTTTTATAACTATTCTATGCATAGGAGTGTTGTCGTGGCAACTGTAAACTTGGGTGTAGTGTCTTTACCCTGAATATTAGGAAGAAAGAGTTATTGCTTGTAAGTTAATGTTTGAAATTGTCTGTAATAATCATTTCTATAACTACTCTATATATATATATATATAGGAGTGTTGTCATGGTAACCGTAAAATTTGGTGTGGTCTCTTAACCCTGAATATTAGGAAGAAAAAGTTATTGCTGGTAAGTTAAGGTTTGAAATTGTCTGTAATAGTCATTTTTATAACTATTCTTTGCATAGGAGTGTTGTCGTGGCAACTGTAAAATTGGGTGTAGTGTCTTTACCCTGAATATTAGGAAGAAAGAGTTATTGCTTGTAAGTTAATGTTTGAAATTGTCTGTAATAATCATTTCTATAACTACTCTATATATATATATATATATAGGAGTGTTGTCATGGTAACCGTAAAATTTGGTGTGGTCTCTTAACCCTGAATATTAGAAAGAAAAAGTTATTGCTGGTAAGTTAAGGTTTGAAATTGTCTGTAATAGTCATTTTTATAACTATTCTATGCATAGGAGTGTTGTCATGGCAACCATAAAATTGGGTGTGATGTATTTACCCTGAATATTAGGAAGAAAGGGTTATTGCTAGTAAGTTAAGGTTTGAAATTTTCTGTAATAGTCATTTTTAAAACTATTCTATGCATAGGAGTGTTGTCGTACCAATTGTAAAGTTGGGTGTGGTGTTTTTACCCTGAATATTAGGAAGAAAGAGTTATTGCTGGTAAGTTAAGGTTTGAAATAGTCTGTAATAGTCATTTCTATAACTATATATATATATATATATATATATATAGGAGCGTTGTCATGGTAACCGTAAAATTAGGTGTGGTCTCTTAACCCTGAATATTAGGAAGAAAGAGTTATTGCTGGTAAGTTAAGGTTTTAAATTGTCTGTAATAGTCATTTTTATAACTATTAGGAATGTGTTGTCATGGCAACCATAAAATTGGGTGTGATGTTTTACCCTGAATATTAGGAAGAAAGGGTTATTGCTGGTAAGTTAATTTTTGAAATTGTCTGTAATAGTCATTTTTATAACTATTCTATGCATAGGAGTGTTGTCGTGGCAACTGTAAAATTGGGTGTAGTGTCTTTACCCTGAATATTAGGAGGAAAGAGTTATTGCTGGTAAGTTTAGGTTTGAAATTGTCTGTAATAGTCCTTTTATAACTACTCTATAGATAGGAATGTTGTCGTGCCAACCGTAAAGTTGTGTGTGGTCTCTTAACACTGAATATTAGGAAGAAAGAGTTATTGCTGGTAAGTTAAGGTTTTAAATTGTCTGTAATAGTCATTTTTATAACTATTCTATGCATAGGAGTGTTGTCATGGCAACCATAAAATTGGGTGTGGTGTCTTTACCCTGAATATTAGAAAAAAATAGTTATTGCTAGTAACTTAAGGTTTGAAATTGTCTGTAATAGTCATTTTTATAACTATTCTATGCATAGGAGTGTTGTTGTGGCAACCATAAAGTTGAGTTTGGTGTCTTTACCCTGAATATTAGGAAGAAAGAGTTAATGCTGGTAAGTTAAGGTTTGAAATTGTTTGTAATAGTCATTTTTATAACTATTCTATGCATAGGAGTGTTGTCGTGCCAACCGTAAAGTTGGGTGTAGTGTCTTTACCCTGAATATTAGGAAGAAAGAGTTATTGCTGGTAAGTTAAGGTTTGAAATTGTCTGTAATAGTCATTTTTATAACTATTTTATGCATAGGAGTGTTGTCATGGCAACCCTAAAAATAGGTGTGGTGTCTTTACCCTGAATATTAGGAAGAAATACTTATTGCTAGTAACTTAAGGTTTGAAATTGTCTGTAATAGTCATTTTTATAACTATTCTATGCATAGGAGTGTTGTCATGGCAACCGTAAAATTGGGTGTGATGTCTTTACCTTGAATATTAGGAAGAAATAGTTATTGCTAGTAACTTAAGGTTTGAAATTGTCTGTAATAGTCATTTTTATAACTATTCTATGCATAGGAGTGTTGTTGTGGCAACCATAAAGTTGAGTGTGGTGTCTTTACCCTGAATATTAGGAAGAAAGAGTTATTGCTGGTAAGTTAAGGTTTGAAATTGTCTGTAATAGTCATTTTTATAACTATTCTATGCATAGGAGTGTTGTTGTGGCAACCGTAAAGTTGAGTGTGGTGTCTTTACCCTGAATATTAAGAAGAAATAGTTATTGCCAAATGCTGGTAACTTAAGGATTAAAGTTGTCTGTAATAGTCATTTTTATAACTATTAGGAGTGTTGTCGAGGCAACCATAAAATTGAGTGTTGTGTCTTTACCCTGAATATTAGGAAGAAAGAGTTATTCCTGATAAGTTAAGGTTTGAAGTTGTCTGTAATAGACATTTTAATAACTATCCATGTATATAGTAATGTTATCCTATTTCATAGATAATCAATCATTCATAGCTCTTGTTCAACATCATACAATCAACATGTGGTTTACAAGTCAATAACAGAGTTCCTATATAATACTTATTATAATATAATTTTAATATTTGTCTTTGAACAAAAAATGATGAATTTGTCAGCTTTAATTGTTTTTAATAACCTGCTGTCAAACACAATATTAAGCTCTACTTGTAGATTATGAACACACATTTCTCAGAGATACTTCCACACTGTCTGCTGTTGAAGACTGAAAGAGTACATGAGAGCATTACCTGACAACCTATCATTATACAAGAATACTTGTTTTTCCATTGATTATGAGTCTTGAAAATATTGTAATAAGTCTTCATTCATTGCTTCAAAAGTAAGAAGGACCTAAATTATCCACTACTCCTGTCATATGAAGTAGATTGTGTCCATTAATGATCATATACTGTTCCTCTAAATATAATAAACTAATTATAAATTATTGTAATTAACTTACATTTTTATTAATGGAACAGACATCAAACAATAATGATATAAAGTTTGATTTCTAACACACATCAGTATAAGTCACTTTATTTATTAATAAAAGATAAATTCCTTCTACTAAGAGTACATAGATGATGATGATAGTATTCATCAGGAGAATGCCATATAGAACAGGTATGGAGTAGTGTAGTAACCAGAATATAAAGGACATAGGACATTAAATTAAAGGAATTCCTAATTGTTCCATGTACTTCAGGAAACATAGTTTCAATATCAGTAAATTTACTACATGTATATAATTAAGTTCATTAATTAAGTATGCAAGCCTGGTTATTAAATTACTCCACATCTGTTCTATATGGTATTCTCATAATGAATACTATCATCATCATCTATGTACTCTTAACAGAAGGAATTTATCTTTTATTAATAAATAAAGTGACTTACAGTGATGTGTGCTAGAGTTCATAAATTTAATAATCAATGTTCTTTGATATTTGTCCATTAATAAATGATAAGTTGATTACAATAATATATAATTAATCAAAGTGAACTTGTAGTATACTCATGAAAGTTAAAACAGTATATTCTAAAGATCCAATAACATGAACTGATAAAAGCTATGACAACTATTACTTTATATGTAGAAACGTCAATATGTCTGAATATTGGTCTAAGTACAATGATTGATATGACCAACAATCCAGTAGTTAAGGTTATAATAATCTAGGTATTTAAACTACAGTACAATACTTTCCAATGTAACAATTTCCATGAAGTTACTTGATCCTTTCACTTGCTCTACAAAATGTATCATATTGACATCCTATGACCAGTCAGTTCATTCATCCATTCATCTATTTATTAATCCATCCATCTATTCAATCAGTCTTTCATTTAAATCATTAACAAAGTGAATACATAAGAAGATAAATCATACCTGATGTTCCATAGGTAACTTGTCAGTATTATATCCTTCAATTGTATTAGCAGTACCTGATTCCTTAGCAGGTTCTATTGGATATAAAGTGAACCTCATAAAATGTGTCATGTTATATATTAACCTCCTACAAGTCACAATACAAGCATCATGTGCTGAGAGTGCATAGCTTTTAAGTATAATTAGTATGTACATTAAAACATATATGACATGTGAATTGTTATAAAAATATAATCCATCAATCCTTATTGCCATGGGAGTTAGAACAAAGATATCTCTGCAAGAGGCAGATCAATAAAAATCACTAAAAAGGTATTAAACTTGCAGTTCATAACAAAAAACAGAAAAAAATAATAGTATGTTAAGTCAGAGAGGACATACATAGCCGGTTAAAGCTGATGTCAATATTATAACCATCACAATTATTAACTGCATCAAAACTAAAACATTAATTTTTATATATCAACATCATGAGTCTAATGTATATTTACTTGGAGCTATCTGTTCTTTAGATCTTTCTTCCTTCAATGACTGGTATATCTTCATCGCCAAGACTTGTTTTTAAGAAATGATCCCTTTAGAATATCTAATATTGTGTTCCATGTGACAGTAGCAACTCCACCTTAATTGACATTTCATGTTCAACCACTGCTGAATAACTTCACTAAGTCTTGTTTGATTTGGATCATTGGATTGAGCCAAACTTTTACTTAATTATAACAAACTGGAAGGCCATCTCTAATTTTATGGCATGAAGCATCAATACAAACTAGTTGAATAAAAGCTTTGCATCTTGTAGGTTTGACAGGTAAAGGAAAATTAAATTAAACAACTGGCAAGAACGACTCTATTAATTCACATAATTGAGAAAAAGGAAATCATCAGTGAACAAAAAGTGTCAAACTTATTCTCAACTCCTTCAATCCAAAAGATGTTAAAATTTAAATATCTACTTAATGAGTCACCTCCACAACCACATAATAAAACTGAAGTAGATGCTAAATTTGATCAAGAAAGATTGTATAGTCTTAGCATTGTTATGATGAAGTACTTCTTTAAAAGTTATCTGCAGTTATAATATTGGTAATCATTCATTTATTCATCATGAATTTATCCAATTAAGCGTCAATGTAATAATGCAGAATGTTAAAAAGTTAGAACTAACAATATCATACACAACAATACCATAAAAGCACATTACTATGATGGATTCCTTTGTTTCTTGTAGTCTTCTAGTTTTTCTTCAACATATAGTCTGTTATAATCTATTGTTAAAAGCCAACATCAGTGAAGAACTAACTGCCAGAAACACAATCACTGATGGTAGACATTATAATGCTATGTTGTTCAGTTGCTTGGCAAATAAATTCTCCACTTATCACAACATTATAGACTGTAGTCTCCTTTAGTCCAAGTTTTCAATACTGAAATGTTTGTGTTGAATTAGAAAATGTGGAACTGCATTACATTTTTACAGTATATAAATTGTACAGCTTTTCTACCAATATACCTATAAATCAGAGAATATTTGTATGCAGGGAAAATAATGATAATGTCTAAATTACATATAAGTCTTTATAAAGCAAAAAGGATACTATGTAGTATGTAGTGTGTATTAAGATTTTCATTATATTAAGAGTGTTATTAGATATGTTCATCATATTTACCATTCTTCTTTGCTGTATGCTTAGTCAAATTAGAGTTTTGCAAAGTTATTTACTACACTGAGAAGGACACAATGAATATAGTCAACTGGAATGCATCAAATAATGTCAAAACTTGGGAAAACACAGGATCATATGTATGGGTGAATATGGCCAAATATCTTTAACACCATAAACAGCCTGAAACATATTGTCTAGTAACTATAATAGGTTAACAAAAAAGAACTTACTTTACTAGCATCTATAGAGCTTTTTGAGCATCCCTGTAGTGATCCTGGTGTTTCTCTCATTTTGACACCTTCCTGATATTCACCATACATGAACTTTATATACCTCTTCCAACAGCAACCAGAAATAGTTCCCAAAAATGTATTCACTTAATACAGTATACTATCAATTAGGTCCTTACTATATTTACTACCTGAATGTTTGCAACTTAAGTAACCTTACTGGCCATTGTACTGGTTTCAATTCAAAGTAGTTGCCTTTGCAGGGAAATCCATCACAGTACAGCACATAGTAGCTGTGCTATGAGTAATTGCTGATCCTCTCCAGGAATATAAATTTCATACCCTGCATGTGTGCAGTAGTTATTATACATAAATCTATATTATGATTACCTTTCTCTTCCATATCCTTCAAACAAGTGAGAAATGGTTCCAGAAATGAAGATGGTGGCTTCTGTATTGAGCACCACAATCCAGTAAATAAGAAAATAGTTTTTAGTCTTTCTATTAAAATTAAGAGCTTCAAAAATGTTTAATTAATTAATTAGTTATCTCATTAATGGGAGTTATTTACCCACAGTTGAATTGGAGAAATTTGCATATTCAATGATTTAAACTTGGATGGTCCATTGTAATTTAAAGTAATGAGATGTAATATATATATCAATTATCAATGAAAGAACATCCTTCTTATAAATTTGTTCATCATGTTACATTACAAATAAATTGGTCTCATTCAAAGCAATATTGTAATAGTATAACAAAATTGTCATCTAAACAAAGGCTAATGGGTAGGCATGTTACAGTAATAGTTAACATGAAACACTTAATAAGACTAAGAATGAAACTATTTTTTGTTTTTATGATAACAGAGAGAATGTCAGGTTTATAGAGTAAAACTTATGAACACTGAAATACAACATCAGACAAGATCCATGTAGTGTTAAAATGTTTACACTGTAAAAATTAAATACTTGGTTTAACCAATACATGGTTATATGGGTTGTATATGCAAAAAGTAAACTTATTACTGTTTTGATTACTATTGTGTTATGAAATTAGTGGCTATGTAGCTATATAAACAGTAGGATATTAGTAATGAAAACAGTATTATGATTACTTTTCCATCAAAAATAAGTTTTGTAATTGCAACCTGTATAACTGAATAATGGTTAAATCAACCAATCAATGTTTACAGCGTACTGGTCATAAAATTACAGATCTGATGATTGGAACATGTGTAGTAGCACTGATAGTAGTGTGTGATAAAGAAGTTCAGTGTTACCTCTAGCTGTGTTTATATAAGCAACTGTGACTACAATAGAGTCCTTAGTAGTACAATAGGTAGTTACATATACAGTTTACTAAGTAGTATTAATTAGATAGCAGTAAATGTAGCAAAATATAAAATGGAAGACTATATCGAAAGAGCATGTAACCTATAATAGAAAAAAAACATGTAGTTATTACAACTAATTACAAATTTTTGTGAAGAGTATGTGTATCATATTTTGTTATAATAATCATATAGTACTGCTACTTCTAATGGACTACAACATTATATTACACTTGATCAGTTAATAGTTTTTAAAAAGAAAGTGATACTACTAACATTTCCAATATATCTTTAGTTGTTTACTGTAAACACATTGCAAATCTATCATTTTAATTTAATATATTCATTGAAACTTCATATTTATTATTATCGACACATGTGACGATACATGATACATGTGACATGTTTCTCACTTACACTCTACAAAAAGTTGACTTATCATTATTTCTTTATGATTCATCAGTTTGTTCTGAAAGAAAATCATAGTTTTGTTTTAATAACTTCATAAACCTTATTGTATACATTATTTGCATTCTTGTCATCTTCCTTAATACCTTACACTGTAGCTAGTCTGTTAGCCATACTCTCTTGTTTGTCTTGGGCAAACATCTTAGTTTTAGGCAAATCATCTAAAGTTAGATAAAATAAGTGAATTATATTCAAATAATGTTAAATACAAGATAGTAAACACATCACATTCTGTGGTATTCCTGTCACTTTGCTATGGACAGACAAGAACTTACTATTATAATGTGTGTTCATGTTACTTAACATGTTATTATAAAAATTCCTCAAGTTATTATAGTATGAAGAAAAATACATGTATGTGTATAGGAAATAAATTGATTAACAAATACTTTCACCTGAGTTAGAGTTACTACCAATCTTGGATTTATGAGCATCTAGAATGGTCTCTATAGTAAGAAAACAGACAATTAACATATCACAACTATAAATACAGTATCTTGTTGTGCACCACTGCTGCTTTGAAATAACAAAAGAGTTCTTCTTTTTTTGGGTCCTTTCGATGGCAATCTATTTCCTATGGAAATGGTATATAAAAAAGTCGAAGAAACAATTTAAATTGTACCTACTATTCCATGACCTGACTTATTGTCAGTGCTTTCTGTCCAATCAACAATTTCTGATTCCTCAGTAGTAACTGCTAAATCTGAACATGAAATATGAATATTTAAAAAAGGAAAAATGTTGTTATAAAGTGCAAGGATTATAATATATATCATGTATTATAATAATATTACTAATTAATCATAATCTTTGTTATAAGACTACTTGAGCTTCTTGGATGGTGAAGAAGACATATTTATTTTGCTAGTAAAAGATGAATATAAATAAAATAAAGTCATTAAGAATCTTTACTCGAATACTTCCTTTAATATTTGAGTAAATATGGTAAAGTCCAGAGAAAATGCCCAACCCTTTTTTTTCTCTTTTGAAGAAAAAGGCCATGCAATATCCCCATGCAAGCGCCCACCTCTCTGAAAGATATGGTGTAACGTGTTAATTATAAATAAGAAATCAATAGTTAAGCAAAGGGAATTTTATTATAGTTTATCCGTCTTTTAAAGTGTCTTAGGTTTAAGACATTAGCAAGGCCTTCGAAATCTCTCTAAGGATGTGGCTGTCACTTAAACTCACTTTGTCCATTACTACAACAACGAATTGATTGTGAGAATTGTTGTCTTCCTTCTTTAGCTGAGAGTATCTCTCTGTCTCTGGCTCCCTGATTGATTTATAAATATGATGACCTCGAATAGCTAATACTGTTTTGAATTCCATACTAGCTTTTTGGTTAGTACTGTCAGGTTGCTGATAGAAATCGCCATGACTAAGCATTTACTAAATAGCTTTTTGTTCTTGGACTTTATAGTGAATACACTGGAAAAATGCAAATTCTTTTCTTCTTAACACTGTGACATCATATCCAAATAATTATAGGATGTTTTTCAATTATAATCACTTTTTTATGTAATCACACTTAACTTACCAATATAGACAACTGGAATTCATCAAATAATATCATATTTACCATTCTTCTATACTGTATGCTTAGTCAAATCACAGTTTTGCAGTCTTGTTTACTCCATCAAGAAGGACACAATGAATATAGTCAACTAGAATTCATCAAATAATATCAAAACTTGGGAAGACTTAGGATCATACATAAGGGTGAATACCCAAATACTTTTAACACCATAAACAGCCTAAAACATATTGTGTAATAACTATATTAGGTTAACAAAAAAGAACTTACTTCACTAGCAAAACCAGAGCATCCTATAATGATCCTGATGTTCTCTTATTTTGACACCTTCCTGATACTCACCATACATGAGCTTTACCTTTTCCAATGGTAACCAGTAATTGTTCCCAAAAAATGTGTTCACTTACAGTATACTATCAATTATGTCCTTACTATATTTACTACTTAAGTGTTTGCAACTTGAGTAACATATTGGCCATTATACTGGTTTCAATTCAAAGTAGTTGCCTTTGCAGGTAAATCATCACAATACATATGAGATGTACTTTGAGTAATTGTTGATCCTCTCTAGGAATATAAATACCCTGCATTTGTGCAGTAGTTATTATACATACATGTATGTAATGACTACCTTTCTCTTTCATATCCTTTAAACAAGTGAAAATTAAATGGTTCCAGAAATGAAAAATCAAAGATGGTGGCTTCTGTATTTAGCACTACAATCCAGTAAGTAACAAATAGTCTTTAGTCTTGTATTAAATTAAGTGCATGATCTGCTTCAAAAATTCTAATTAATTAATTAGTTACCTCATTAATTGGAGTTATTTAGCCACAGTTGAATTGGTGAATTTGCATATTCGATGATTTAAACTTGGATGCTCCATTGTAATTCAAACTAAATGAAATGTCATATGATTAGCAAATCATGGTCTCATTCAAAGCAATATTGCAAAAGTTTAAATTCTCATCTAAACAAAGGTTAATAAGTATGCATATTACAGTAATAGTTGACATGAAACAATTAATAGGACTAAGAATGAAATATTTTCTGTTCTTAAGGCAACAGAGAGAATGTCAGGTTTATAGAGTAAAAATTATGAACACTGAAATACAATATCAGACAGGAAGATCCATGTAGTGTTAGAAAGTTATACTGGTCATAAGATTACAGATCTGATGATTGGATCATGTGTAGTAGCACTGAGAGTAGTGTGTGATAAAGAAGTACAGTGTTAGCTCTAGCTTACATCTGTGTTTATATAAGCAACTGTGATTACAATAGAGTCCTTAGTAGGTACAGGGGATGTTTCCAAGTCTAGAACTTATAACAGGTAGCCATATCTTGATGTTTGTGATAAGTAATGAGAATGTATTGTTTGTTACCTGTCATTATATACATGTAACAAGACACTGACTGAAGTGAAGACAAAGTATGTACTTTAAAATGAGATGCTTGTTGTTCAAGCTGATATAGAACATGTTTTGGCTTTTTTCATTTTTAGAATAATGAAAGAACAGATTACACTTACTTTTCTTAAATAACTTTTAAGATAAGACAGGAATGACAGATTGTACGTAAGGAATGAATAATTATTGTTCCTTTCTTTTTCACACTTCCAACATGGAAGATAATCTTGGGCAACTAGTGCAGATCCTGTTTACTTATATATAAATGTATGTGACTTTGATAATCTATATGAATTTGCTATCCATGTAAAATATCAAACTGTATGCAGTGGCACAGTCAGAAATTTTGTGCAGGGAAAAATATGTGGTCATAGACTTGAAAGATTTAAAGTACATGCACTCTCTGAGGAATTTACAATTTAAAAAAAAAATAAAATAGCAATATCTAAATATATGTAAATATCAAAAGAATAAAGCTATGAATGTATGAAATATGCAGCTCAATATATACACATGAAAAATACCAAAATGTAGTTCAAAAATACAGATACCTATACAGTTTTCTAAGTAGTATTAATTAGATAGCAGCAAATGTAACAAATTGTAAAAGGGAAGACTATATCCAAAGAACATGAAACCTTTAATAATAAAAAACATGTAGTTATTGCAAGTAATTACTTATTTAGTGAAGTTATGTGTATCATAATTTATATGTATTGTATATTTGTCTTTTGAGTATCATGTTATAATAATCATAGTACTGCTGCTTCCAATGGACTACAAGTTTGTATTACACTTGATCAGTTAATAGTCTTTATAAAAGAAAGTGATACTATTAACATTTCTGATATATAATATTAGTTGTTGACTGTAAACACAATCTGAACTTATCGTTATAATTATTATTATTATTGATAGATGTGACATCTGTGTTCACTCAATGTGTTTCACTTACATTCTACATTAAGTTTACTTGTAAATTTTATCTTTAAGATTCATCAATTTGTTCTGAAAGAAAATCACAAATTTATTTTAACAACTTTATAAACCTTCTTGTATACATTATTTGGATTCTTCCTTAATACCTTTTACTCCAGCAAGTCTGTTAGCCATACTATCTTGTTTGTCTTGGGCAAACTTGTTAGTTTTAGGCAAATCATCTAAAGTTCAATAAAATAAATGAATTTTATTCAAATAATGCTATATACTAGACAGCAAATGACAACGTAAGAACCCACTCTCCTGAAACTACAGAAAGCTCCAATGGGCACTTACTAGACATTATAATGAATACACTGGAAAAAGCACTTTTTTTCTTTTTAACATTGTGACATCATCATATCCAAGATGTTTTTTAATTATAATATTCCATTTTTATGTAATCACACTTTTACCAATTATAGTGTCTTTCTCCAGATCTTTTGATATTTCATTCACTTACTCCTGTCTCTTCTTTACTGTTACCAGTAGAGCTAGTTACTATTATCTGTATATTTCAGTATTTGCTCAATTTTAAAAGTTAAAAACAAATCGCATAATGTGCTAATTGACTGACTATCTAGTAATAATATAAAGCAAATTTGTCAGCTTATCCAATAAAATCCTGTTATATTATTTTGAAAAACTCTTGTATAGAAAAAACTTTTCTATTACATGACAGACACAATCATTATTAACATTTGTGAAGATAGAAAAAATTTAGTATACCCGTTATATCTTCTGGAGGTTGAGTACTCTTATTCTGGTGGCTTATCAGTCGTGACTGAGGAATGGCAGATCCAATGACAATAATAATCAAATCAGTAGATTACTATAACTAAACACTTGAACAAATAAAACCCAATCTTTTAGTGCCTGTGTGTGTGTGAGAGGAAGAAGGAGAAATTACTAAGATACCATTTATAACTTAGTGATGAACCTTCGTATTAGGCTTTGGATTATAAAAAAATATAATAGACTCTCCATGTTTTGGAAAGAATGACAGCAAAACAGAAGAGTATCCTAAAAAGAACAACCAGAATCTGATCTAGTTGGAAAATTAAGAATGGATCATTGATTAAAAGATAAAGCAATACAAAATTTATTATAGAACAAATCTGGAAGTAGGAGTATGATCATTATGTGATAATCTTACATTACAGACAAGCAGTCTGTACATCCATAACTGTTGAGGTGTGCAAACTAGAAATAGACACAAGTGTACATAATGGCAGCCCCTACAATTATGAGATAATTCAAGTTAGGACTGGAAAGTTTTGACAACTCTATAGAGGTAGAGTGAAAGGAGGGAGAATCAAGCTAAGACATACAATATCCAGTTACTGGACTTTTTTATATTTCTAAAGACAATATTAAACACAAGACATACTGCTACCAACAGATGAGGACAAACCAAATGTTGCAATATCATAAATTATAATCAATGCTAGAGATGATTCTGGTGTATAGTGTCCACTTCATAACCATCATAAGGAGGAGTACCCATCTAGTGACATAATAATAGTAATATTTATTTCATAGCTAAAGATAAATTCGAAAAGCCATATTCAAAACCAGTCGGCCATTGATTTTCACTTTCTGTTTTAGTCGATGTGTTTAAACGTAGATGGTACCAAGCAACAGTAGGTTTTTAGTATAGCAATCCCAAATGATGCATTCCTTCAGAACGGGTTTCAGGGACAGGAAAACATACCTTGTTTTTGGTTGAGTTAAAAGTTTAAAATGTTAATAACTATTAATAAACTACTAATTCATAATGATGAATAATTAATAAGCCCTAGTACTTTTAGAGACCTAGATACGCCTATGCTTGGCTGATTTTGTACTGTCAGGAGTTTGTCCCTGCTACCCACTCTATTGACATTCCTCAAGTACTAGAAAAACACACGCCTTATTAAATATTGTGGTTTCAAGTGTTTTGATAGGGTGGAGCTGGCGATACGGAAAACTTACAACATTGTGTGTGGACAGAAACATTCTTTCGATTTAGCTAATATATGTGGACCGGATTTGCGAAAAGGGAACACTTCTGTCAAAAACAAAATTTCAGTATGGACAGAAAAAGTGATGATTTCAATATTTTGGGTAAATTGAGTTAAACCAAAAAACGAAGAGAACACTTCTTGACAGTCATTTTGAAGCGTGTATGAAAGCAAAGATCTTTCTAGCTTTGCACGTAGAAGCATCGCGTTCTAGGATAAGATGAATACGATAAATACACGGAGTATATGACACGAGCGTGTCCCAAAGATATTCGATAAACAGTTCGCGGCAATAAATTTCTAGAAAAGATTCGATGGCTTCATCAAGGGACGTTGCGAAGGCTTTAAACATAATTGGAGCAGATTTTTCTCTCCTCGAGTGATAAAAAAGCACTCGATGACCTGATATACGAGTATTTGACCCTCGAAGTAAGTGTGATATCATGAACTTTCATTACATAACAATGAATACACATTTGCATTTTAAAAGGCCAATGATGATTCTGATGATTCAGATGAATTTGAAGATTCTTCCAAACAGAAGGTAATTGAGTCTCTAATATACATAATTCTCAGTGATGAAAAAAAGTTCTAACTAAAAGCTGCTCTAAATTTTAAAATCTTGTTGTCGACTTTTAGCACATAAGACCTCTCCAGCTGACAAGAATAAACTGACAGACAACAGTAATATCTAGCTTGGGGTAGGAATAAAAGTATGCTAACATTAACTATACCTTTGGTCTTACATTAGAGCATACCACCCCTCCAACTTATGAGAATCTCCTGGAGGGAAAGCAGTGATTCTTTAGCTAGTGGTAAAGACTAAAGTGTGCTAATATTATGTTAACTTCACCTTTTGTCACTTGTTAGGCACACGTGAACTCTACAGTTGGCCAACAAGTCGAAGAAAGAAAACAGCACATTCATCATTACAGGTAAAAATTTAAATATTCTAACCTTTTCTAAAACAATAGAAATACGACATCTACATCTGGACAACAACTTGGAGAAAACTAACCGTTCTCTCACTAGTGGTAAGACTTTAAGTGGTCTAATATTATTTAAACTTCTGCCAAATGTTAGGATGTGTGACCTCTCAAATTGGGTGAGCATCTCCTTGAAGAAGACACACATTATCTAACTAGTGGTAAGAATGAAAACATGCAAACATAACCAAACCTTTTGTAAACTGTGATAGCACATACAACTACTCCAGCTGGACAACATCTTGTTGTTGGAGACAACAGCCATTATCCAACTAGTGGTAAGAATGAAAATGTGCAAATATTAACTAAACCTTATGTCAAATGATAGCACATACAACTACTCCAGCTGGACAACATCTTGTTGGAGACAACAGCCATTATCCAACTAGTGGTAAAAATGAAAATGTGCAAATTTTAACTATACCTTTTGTCAAATGATAGCACATACAAATACTCCACCTGGACAACATCTTGTTGTTGGAGACAACAGCCATTATCCAACTAGTGGTAAGAATGAAAACATGAAAACATTAACCAACCTTTTGTCAACTGTGATAGCACATACAACTACTCCAGCTGGACAACATCTTGTTGTTGGAGACAACAGCCATTATCCAAAATAGTGGTAAGAATGAAAAAATGTGCAAATATTAACTAAACCTTATGTCAAATGATAGCACATACAACTACTCCAGCTGGACAACATCTTGTTGGGAGACAACAGCCATTATCCAACTAGTGGTAAAAATGAAAATGTGCAAATTTTAACTATACCTTTTGTCAAATGAAGCACATACAACTACTCCACCTGGACAACATCTTGTTGTGGAGACAACAGCCATTATCCAACTAGTGGTAAGAATGAAAACATGAAACATTTTACCAAACCTTTTGTCAAACTGTGATAGCACATACAACTACTCCAGCTGGAAAACATCTTGTTGTTGGAGACAACAGCCATTATCCAACTAGTGGTAAGAATGAAAATGTGCAAATATTAACTAAACCTTATGTCAAATGATAGCACATACAACTACTCCAGCTGGACAACATCTTGTGTGGAGACAACAGCCATTATCCAACTAGTGGTAAAAATGAAAAATGTGCAAATTTTAACTATACCTTTTGTCAAATGATAGCACATACAACTACTCCACCTGGACAACATTTCTTGTTGTTGGAGACAACAGCCATTATCCAACTAGTGGTAAGAATGAAAACATGAAAACATTAACCAAACCTTTTGTCAACTGTGATAGCACATACAACTACTCCAGCTGGACAACATCTTGTTGGAGACAACAGCCATTATCCAACTAGTGGTAAAAATGAAAATGTGCAAATTTTAACTATACCTTTTGTCAAATGATAGCACATACAGCTGGCCAACATAATGAAGTGCTGATTGGTGGAAGTGAGAGTGATGGACACCCAGTTCTAGAGAGTAAGTATTGAATATGTCATACAACAATAACAAAAAACTATAATAGTTGGTGGTGAAGTCTTGATTGGTGGAAGTGAGAGTGACGACAGTGATGATGAAAATGAACGTGAGTGTTTTTTACTTACAACTTTTGAATCTATAATTCTACAGCTATATACCATCTACTGTTTGCTCTTGATGTCCGTACCATTGATGTAAATGAGGAACTGAAAATACAAGAATTTGCTAAGAATGGGTGTACTTGTCAACAAGGAGAAAAACAACAACCTTGCTGTACATCCATTACTTCTGATGAATTAAGAGTTACAGGATGAGCATATTTGAGCTGACAAAGAAGGAATTGGATTTTGGTAGTCATTGGTCAAATAGCAGCTATGACTAACTTCAGTGACGTAAAAGTTAACCACCATTTCTCTCAGACTCGGAAACACCAGCACTCTACATTTCTACATGGAGGAAGACGGGTCTGTTTAAAGGACCTTTCTGTTTTTACATGACAATGTTCTGTCCACACACAATGTTGTAAGTTTTCCGTATCTGCAGCTCCACCCTATCAAAAAACTTGAAACCACAAATATTTAATAAGGCGTGGTTTTCTAGTACTTGAGGAATGTCAATAGAGTGGGTAGCAGGGACAAAACTCCTGGACAGTACAAAATCAGCCAAGCATAGGCGTATCTAGGTCTCTAAAAGTACTAGGGCTTATTAATTATTCATCATTATGAATTAGTAGTTATTAATAGTTATTAACAATTTTAAACTTTTTACTCAACCAAAACAAGGTATGTTTCCTGTCCCTGAACCCGTTCTGAATGAATGCATCATTTGGATTGCTATACTAGAAAACCTACTGTTGCTTGGTACCATCTACGTTTAAACAATCGACCTAAAACAGAAGTGGAAAATCAATGCCGACTGGGTTGAATAGGCTTTTCGAATTTATCTTTAGCTATGAAATAATATTACTATTATTATGTCACTAGATGGTACTCCTCCTTATGATGGTTATGAAGTGGACACTATACACCAGAATCATCTAGCATGATTATAATTTATGATATTGCAACATTTGTTGGTCTCATCTTTGTAGCAGTATGTCTTGTGTTTAATATTGTCTTTAGAAATAAAAAGTCAGTAACTGGATATTGTATGTCTTAGCTTGATTCTCCCTCCCTTTCACTCTACCTCTAATAGAGTTGTCAAACTTTCCAGTACTAACTGAATGATCTCATAATTGTAGGGGCTGCCATTATGTACACATGTGTCTATTTCTATGTGCACAACCTCAACAGTAATGGATGTACAGACTGCTTCTGTAATGTAAGATTATCACATAATGATCATACTCCTACTTCCAGATTTGTTCTATAATAAATTATTGTATTGCTTTATCTTTTAATCAATGATCCATTCTTAAATTCCACATAGATCAGATCTGGTTGTTCTTTTTAGGATACTCTGTCTGTTTTGCTGTCATTCTTTCCCAAAACATGGAGAGTCTATTATATTTTTTATAATCCAAAGCCTAATAAGAAGGTTAATCACTAAGTTATAAAATGGTATCTTTAGTAATTTCTCCTTCTTCCTCTCACACACACACAGGCACTAAAAGATTGGGTTTTATTTGTTCAAGTGTTAGTTATAGTATCTACTGATTTGATTATTATTGTCATTGGATCTGCCATTCTCAGTCACGACTGATAGCCACCAGAATAAAGAGATACTCAACATCCAGAAGATATAACGGTATACTAAATTTTTTCTATTTTCACAAAATGTTAATAATGATTGTGTCTGTCATGTAATAGAAAGTTTTCTATACAAGAGTTTTTCAAAAATAATATAACAGATTTATTGGATAAGCTGACAAATTTGCTTATATTATTACTAGATAGTCAGTCAATTAGCACATTAATTTTGTTTAACTTTTAAAATTGAGCAAATACTGAAATATAGCAGATAATAGTAACACACATTTGAGCATGAGTCTTAATTTTTCTTATAATTAGAAATATGCATGCATGTATTTTGGCAACTTAATTTTTGGCCTCTAATTAAGAGGATCCTTACAATATTTTCCATTTCATAAGTAACTATTATACTAAATATATTATACTATTTCTTTTTCTATACTTTATCTAGGATGAAGGTATTTTTGAAAAAAACTTCATCTATGTGTGTGCTCAAAGTGGATCACAAATTTGGCTAGCAGTCTCCTTTTCATACAAAGCATTGTTACAATAGTAGCAATATTTATGGCATTTCATATTCGTCGTATTAAAGTTAAAGCTCTGAATGACTCAAAGGAAATAGCTGTCATTATCTACATCAAACAGTATTATAATTGCATTGTTAGCAGTGGACACAGTTTGCTCTTGAAAATTATCATGATGCATATGCTGCCATGTTTGGACTAGCTCTACTGGTAGATGCAACTCTGTTCTTAGGACTCATGTTCATTCCAAAAGTAAGACTCATTTCCATTAAGTTTGTGTACTTTTAAAGCAAGATTTTAATTAATGATTTCATTTCTCAAACCTCTTATTTATTTTATTTTAAGCTGACTCAACAGCTTCTATTCTTATAAAGGACTATATAAACCAAGCCATAATTCAATTGTTTTAATTATATCTTGACAGATGGTTTGTTTATATAATGATCCAACTGGAGAGAAAGTCCTCACTAGTCATTCTTACCTTCTTCATATTCAACAAATAATACTACTAGTGAGTCACTGAGGAGACTATCAGTGGTCTACGAGCTAGAATAAAAGAACTGGAGTCTATGCTCTCCACTAAAGTGGTAAGTATATGGGAAACTATTCATGTCATATACTAAGAGCTGTTTATTGTACATATATAAATATTGTGTATTATACTATAATGATCTTATCATCTCAAATATATAGCTGGAGTCTGCAACACAATTTGATAAAGAAGTTTGAAATGAGAATGAAAGACTGATGGTAATACTTATTTGCTGTATATATTTCTTCCTCATATAATAGTAAATCAGTTATGTATTTAGTAATTTTGTAATTATTATGTAACGTGTGACTTCATAAATTAAACAAGCAATTCAATTCATGAACATAAATAAAATCATTTTGTTTTATTTTTGTTAAATATACTATATGTAGTTATTTGTTTATCAAAACATCTTATTAGTCTATTAATAAAATCAAAATAGATGCATTAATTAATACACTATAATGAAACATTAACCAGCGTGCTACAATATCATTATCACAATTCTACAAAAAAAGTAAAGAAATTTATATGTACCATTTAATACAAATTTTAGAAGGAAAACACCTTACTACTATAACTATTCCAATTTTTCAGACACAACTACCTTATATATTATTAATATGTCATTACTTAATTCCATGCATTGTCAGCAAAATTATTAAACCAATGGATACCAGCACTAACTAAAATCAATTGTTTGATTTAACTAATACATGGTTATACTGGTTGTATATGTAAAAGGTTAACATAACATTATTTGCTTACTAATGTTTTATGTAGTTACATAATCAGTAATCATTAGTAATCAAAAACAGTATCATGTTTACTTTTGATCATAATAATTCCTGCATGCAATTTGTATTACCTTATATTAGTAAAATCAACTAATCATTTTGTTACAGTGATATATTGTACATTAAAAATATCAACTAGCTGGTAGTGATTATATTTGCCTATCAGTTTTAACACAAAAGCATTCTGCAGGACCATCTACTTCGGCTTGAGGTTGATGCTACATCACCAACATGTACATGTACGTTAACTACTGGTATTGTGGATATATCATTACCTATACCCTATAAATCTGTAGATCAATACCATCACCATCTGTGTCTGAGAGTACAGAAAAGTAGAAAGAATAATTTCAAACTACTTCGTTATTAAATTTACAGCTAACCATCTTGATCATTTAATCCTCTAATTCTCTGTCAATTTCTTTATTGCTGTCATTTCCACTGTCATATTCCTCACTCTCTGGAACATTGTATGATTTTTTGAGGGACCAGCCTACCCCACTACTGCTACTATTACTAGAGGCCCAAGTCTACAAGAGTCTTTTCATATTGGCACTCAGTCTGACTCAGATCACAGTTCATAAAAGAGGGGCTAATTGCTAACTGTGAAGTCATACATGGCATGTGTTAGTGGTTAATCTTTTTGTGTAAATAAAACCAATAAATTTATCTTTGAAAAAATGTAATTAATTTTGGTCTGGTTACCCGGGCAAAGCCGTGCTGGCCCGGGTCTAAATACGCCTATGCAGCCAAGGCCCAAGGATAGCAATTAATAAATATCGTTTTCTTGTCAAATCTGTGTTTAAGGCAACAACGTTGTTTGGGATTTTGTTAAAATTTAAAAGGAATTTAGAAAAGTTAAATTTGAATTTATTTATTTCTTTTTCATGATTTGACCGTTCTTTATATTTTTTTTCATCTTAACAAATCTAGCAAGAGGAGAGGGTAGTACCCTTAATATAGAGCATTTGTCTTACAGCTGGTATAGACAAATTTATTTTATCTCCATGTAAACATCTCTTTAATGTGCCTATTTCTAGAAAAGCTATACATATAATTGAAGTTGAGATGTCACTCGTTAGTTTATATAATGATCCAACTGGAGAGAACGCCTCACTAGTCCTCCTTCCTTTTTCACAACAAAAATACCTACTAGATCACCTGAGGAGACTATCATGTCTACGAGCTCGAATAAAAGACTGGAGTCTAAGCTGTCCATCAAGAGTAAGTAGATAAATGTAAAATCATTATAATATTCTCCACTAAGATCTTTTATATTTTTTATACATATTATCCAACCTAGTATTTACTATAATGATCTATCATCTCAAATATATGCTGGATCTACAACTTAATTTGATAAAGAAGTTTAACTGAAATAAAGCTATGTAATACTTATTTGCGGTATATAATTCTCCATATAATATGTAAATCATTTATTTATTTGTAATTTTGTAGTTTATGTAACATGTACTTATAAATGAACAAACAATTCAATTCAGAAACTAAATAAATAGTTTTTTTGGTTTTTATTATTGTTAAATATCCTATATGTATTTATTTGTTTATCAACATTTATTAGTCTATTATAACATCAAATAGATTCATATAATTAATACACTTTAATGAAACAGTAACCACTGCTACAAAATCCTTATCACCATTTCCTAGAATTTATATGTATCCTTTAATACACATTTTAGAAAGGAAAACACTTACTAATATACTACTTTCAATTTTTCATGACACAACCGACCTTAGTATTAGTAATATCTCATTACTTATTTTCATGCATTGTCAGCAAATATGAACCAATTGGACACATAAATTCCAAAAATCTTTTGCACTATGTTATTCATTTTAAAAAAGTATTACATTGTCACACCATAACAACAAATACCTTACAATTTCGTAAGATTGCACCATAGCAACACATAATTCGCATAGCAACAGTTACCATAACCATAGACGTATAACCGTGACTGTTAGAAATTATTTTTTAAGAGTAAAACTATTTATTGCCTTGAGCATATGTTTTTAATTTTGTTAAAAACTGTAAAACCTATATAATAACAATGTTTAATTTTGTCATTCAAGTTTTGCTAAAAAATATTTTTCTACCAAAAAATTTAAGAATTTAATGACTGTGTTATCTCGATACGATTATAATAAATCATTTTGCCACAACCTTTCCATATTTTCTGAAAAACAATGCCAAAACTATCAGATATTTACTTTATGACCATTGTTTATTAATTGTCAGAATTATTACAAATTTCACTAAATATATATTTTTCTATTATCATGATAGAAAATTAGTTTACCTCCCCCCCATTATTTCTCTCTCAATTAATATTGTCATAAGATTAATGAATGTAGGCTATCCTATCTTATCTTGCTAGTTTAAAAGAACTTTTAATTATAGAACTAGTCATAGAGCAGCTGTAATAAATAAAACTGATTGTATACTAATAGATAAAGTGTATTTCTTGTTAGGTGTTATAAAGTACGTAAACATAAGCATCTTGGTTTCACTTCATACATGTTTGTACAAGCATCTCTTGGACAGTGTACCATACGCGTCACACTGCAAACCCCTTTTTTATATGAAATGACAAAACAAGATGGAATGATAAAATATATATGTTGTACTTCTATGTACTGTCTTTAATATCACTGCTGTATTCCCACATGAGCACTTTCCACCTTCACACTTTAAATAAATACAAAAATGAAGTATTAGTTCTATGGTAATACAAAACATTTAATGACTGAGTGGACAAATATAATATACAAAAAAAGGTTTGAAATAAGATGTAGTACATTGCTATGTCACTGTCTGTCATCAAGAGCCACATGATGCCTTTTCAATATCTGCCAATGAGAGTACATGTTGCTAATGTTTAGGAGATTTTTAGACTGGAAATGAATTATTTTTGATGAGAAATCAAACATAATTTGGTTAGAAATTAATTAAGACATTGTTTAAAAATGATATAATGTGTATTTCTTTCTATACAACAACTTTATCTATAGAAGAATATTACTCTCCTCTCTTTGATCCTGATCACACTACTAATCTCATAGCATGGTTTTTGAATGAGACTTATAAGTTACTGGACTCATTAACCTCTTGATTAATTAAAATTGACATACATCTTCAGTTCTAGTATTGTCATCCATTCTCATTTGTCATCGAGGATGGCATTGAATGATAATTCCATTGCTATAAAATAATAACTATTATAATATCAATAAATATGCATAATTTATAATATAATACTATATACTACTAATAATAATAATATGATAATAGTAATAATAATAATAATCCTTATTAACCCTTGTTTTCTTTATTTTCCTGTTTCTGTTTGTGATTTTTATAATAATAATAATAATAATAATAATAAACAATAATATAGTAATAATAATAATAATAATAAACTATTAATATGTTATCATAATAATAATAATAATAAGAGTAGCCAAGTAGATCCATAGTAATTAATGCTATGGATATTATATTATATAATTATATATGTATATATTATATATATATATATATATATATAGTTAGTTAGCAATGTTGTTATGGTAACTGTTACTGTTTAATATTAGATATTTAAGATGAAGAGTAAGACTGACGTCAATGATACAAGATCAAATTACTATTGACTGGTTTCAACCTGTTACATGTTACATGTAACTATTGTACATTATGTACCAGTACTAACTAAAATCAATTGTTTGATTTAACTAATACATGGTTATACTGGTTGTATATGTAAAAGGTTAACATAACATTATTTTGCTTAAATGTTTATGTAGTTTACATAATCAGGATCATTAGTAATCAAAACAGTATTATGTTTACTTTTGATCATAATAAGTTGTAGCATGCAATTTGTATTACCATATTAGTAAAATCAACTAATCATTTTGTTACAGTGATATATTGTACATTAAAAAATCAACTAGCTGGTAGGGATTATATTTGCTCATCAGTTTTAACATAAAAGCATCTTCAATGACTTCACTCTTTTGTTGTAAATGAAGAGTATTATTTGCTATAGTAATTGACAAACCTTAGGAGGTTCAAGTTAAGATCTGTAAATGATTAATTATAAACAAGAAACAAAAGAATGTTGTTAGAGATGAATGTCAATGATATTATGTTTGTATTTCTGTCCATCTAGTAAATTAGATATTGAATCACTAGACTCAATCGACTTCGATTAGCTGACATAATACACTATA
>NW_024533110.1:0-73629 GCF_016097555.1 Gigantopelta aegis
CTGGGTATGTAACCACCCTTTTTTGTTCTAGACTGGTCCTTTTAGATCTGATATTCCATGCCCATGTCTGAATGTGAATGCTCCTGTTAATTATGATGATTGATGATGGTCCTGTAGATAATGGTGGAGTTTAGAGTCTAGAGTTTAGTAAGTACAAAGAAATGCATTGTACTCCAGTTGTATAATGTTGAAATGTCAATTTTAGTTATAAACTACTTGTTTAATGTATAACATGTATCATATGGCATATATACATGTACAATCTTATCGTTTAATAATGATCCTGAGCCCATGTCGCATTTGGCCCTCTACATCACTAGGAAAATGTGGTGACTCAAAAAGGTACAAACAGTACTATCAGGATACACAACATTATTACAACAAGGTTAGGCTTGATGACTTTATTAAGGACTCCTATAATGTCCTAATGTCCTTTTTGTTTTAATAGAGAGCCATATTAACAACATACACACGTAGTGTAATTTAGCACTGTACTTGTATTTGATTACATCCAAGTAGTTATTCTAAATTATCCGTGGCCTTAATTATGTTTTAATTTGTCTTTGAATTACAAACTATATTTAAAAGTTTATGTGTCATGTATATCCAAGATAAAGAGCTCATACTAAATCCCCATGGCTAGTAACTTTTCTTCTTGTGGTCATTAGAAATGAGGTTGCTAATCGTATTGCTGGAGAGTGATACGTCACAGACATCTTCAAGTGTCAGAATACTTCATATTGTAATCCTGCTGTCCTCTCCACTGGGCAGGAACCTACATCATGGATCAATTGCGACCTCGGAAATATGAGACTGCTAAATCGGTAAGACTTGATTCTATGTTGATATTGGTTGAGAGATTGATGATTAATTACCATCTATAATTACAAGTAACATGCTTCTACTATAATGCATAAACTAGATTGACTATTGAATTTGTTAGCACTGTTAAGGCTGGTTCCATAATCAGTGAAAGGACATTGATTCCAGTGTTGCATGCATGATCCCCTATTTTAGAGTGTTTGGGTATGCTCAGTTGAAGGCCTTTTAATGTAGTCGTAAATGACATAAATGTGTTTGATGAAGTTGGGCACTCCGTTCTTCTCTTGTGTTACTGGGCTCTGATTGTTTCTTGTTAGAAATTTTAGTTCTCACTCTTTCTCTTCAGACACATGTTGATGATACTACTCAGAAGCACAAAGAGGCAACCTCGTATCATAATTTAGAGTAGATCTTACAGCTACTCCTAACAAAAGATCTGTTGTAAAAGCAATAGTGAGTATCACACAATAACAAAATATATAATTGTCTTTGTTTCATTGATAGCATAGTACGGCAATATGTCCTAAAACCCTTTAGAAGAAGATTTTCAGTTCAGGACACGTTTATCCTCATGATCAAATAGTATGATGTTAAGTGTTCTTTATAAGTGTGTTTTCAAACCTACATGGAAGGGTACAGTATATCAATATACATTATAAACAGTGGGTATCTATGTAATTGAGGAGAGAAAAAAAGATTTGTCTGTGATTTACTAGAAGATGAGGATGGTATGTTATTAACTATAACCATTGTGTGTTTATTTATTTTGTAGCTGGAGACGTTTATAATTTATGATACATGCTAATGATGAAAGTGGATATGTACCAGTGATGATAAAAGAGGTCATTAAATTATAAATATCTTCACTATTTTGTCACATTCATTGCAGATAATCCTTGTGTTTACATTTTAAAAAATAGTCTTCTACTCAATTCAAATAAATGATTTTGTTTTATTTTTACAGTTTGGTGGGATGTACCTGATATTATGATGATGATCAAGATATTGGATCTTGAGGATGCTACTCAGTATTAGTGGTGCTCAGTTATGAGTTTACTTAGTGAACCTCAACTGCCATCAACAAACATGAAACAATTGGATCTTAACCTCATTGCTGAAGCCTAGAAAAGTAAACTGATAGACCTTGTTACCTCTATAAATACTATTCTTTCCGCCTGGCATATAATGTATCCAGTGATCTTTAGATCCTATGTTCAGATTTTCATATTTCCTTGTATGTGACTTAAAATAGAGTTCCATTCAATTTTAGTATGCATTCATCATCAGTGATTATAGAATGGATTACATTAATGTTGTTTTGGCAAATCAAAAGTTTATCCTTATATCAAAGCATACTGCTCAACTTCTTTTTAAAACTACTAACCATTTGATGAAGCCACGCCCAATTTAATAAGCCTTTATAGTATATATTTCCATTATATTATGAACATGAATTGTTTCCAGGTGACACCTATACAAATAGAATATGCTAAACAAGCAAAGAAGATAGATGTGAAAAAACTCAAAGGATCAATGTGGGGAATAATTTCACAAATAAAGATGACTCTCAGGTTGTATATCTTCCTATAATAAAATAAATAGCCTTCCTTTTTTTGACAACTCACGTAAATGGAAATAGTCCCTAATGACTATAATTATACTAATCTACAGACTCTAACCATATAATATGTTGTACAGTAGTAAGTTAGAGAAGATAATAGAATGCTTCAAGTTTCTTAAGTTGTCCATCACTTTTATCATCTATTATTTTATGGATAATTGTACTGTCTATTTCTAACCACAGGTGACTCCTCTTTCCTTCACTTCTCTCTACTGTTGGTGTCCAAGGGTAAAGTATCATCAACTATGTCTAATGAATTGTCTGTTCCAATATCATTTGTATGTAGGACTACTTGCTCTTAGCAAATGAAAAGGTAAGTAATATACACATTACATGTCTGTATGTATTGTAAAGGATATGTTTCTATAAATAGTTGTTATGATTATTAGTGAACAGGTTATTACTAATAGATTATATTAGATGGTGCAGTTTTTAGTACCTTTCTTAAATACTAATTGAATATGTTAATAAACAAGCATTATGGATAATGATCTTTGAGGATAATATTGTTTGTCTTTATTTATGTTTTTTTTTATATCCATTTTCACTTTACATTTATTCATTTTTGTTTGTTTGATATTCTAGATTCTACAATAACTAGTAAGAAGATATGGTCTGATTTCGTTATTGCTCTAACTTCTGAACAGTCCCAGATAATTAATATAATTATAGTTAATAACAATGAAAATTATATGTTAATACACTCTTTGTCCCAAAAATCTGTACTTTGTGATACTTATTACTTAGTAAAAATCATTTGTGATGTCTTGGCGAACAAATTATGAAATCACACGCAGTCCCTCCCTCGCAAAAAAACAGAGGGAGTGCTATCTTTTAAAAGCATATAAAACTACAAGTTAACATCTTTTGTTCTAGGTAAAGAATTATATTAAACTTCGATTTCAATTCACTTAAATAGTAATTATTATATTTTGTTTAATTACAGTGAGTAATTTCAAAGTTGAATTTGTGTTAGATGCCAAAGCATTGATTGATGAAGGTCCTCACTATGATTGTGACAATAATGAACTGATATGGGTGGATATAAAGGGCAAGACAATCAATTTTTTCAAATTAGCTGACAGTTAGTAACAAGAGTCGTTTTCCAGTTTTCTGGACACAGTGAGTGCAGCTATTCTTAGTAAAGTGGTAAAAATATTTTATGTATTATTGGGAGAAATATTTGTCTTGTGGATTGTGTTACTGGTACATAATAGAGTATATTATATAATGTAATCATTTGGTTTAGATGAAATGAAGAGCTGTGTTTCTGTGGAACCTGATAAACCCAGATAATTGATTCAATGATGCCAACTGTGACAGGATAGGTAGACTGTGGGTTTGGGACAATAGGTAGAATAAAACTCCCTGGTCTCTTAACAGAGAAGCAAGGAATTTTTTTTCTTATGATGGAGGTAAGCAACATTCATCTTATGCTACTATTAACATGTTTATAATATTGTTTTATTCATTATATCATAATATTATTAATCTATTATTAAGAGTGTTCATCATCACAGCTTGTTTTTTCCTTATTGTGAATTCATTCAAAAATTTATGACTTGAATGGACAATGCTGTTGCTTGTATACTAGCTACAGCAAAAAAAATATTTGGTAGTCTTCATAAATTTCACCTGCTTCTTGCAAATTTTCAACCTTGTAGCGCAAAATAGGGTATTTATGAGAGAGGTTCAATCCTACAAAATTTTAGCCTCAAAATGTTTATTTTGACAGAATTCATGAACTTTTTTGCTCATATGGCATCTGCATCTCTATTATGACATAATCTTATATATTTGGTCAAAGTAAATGTGATAACTATAACTCTTACCCCTCTCCTCTCTCTCTCTCTCTCTCTCCTCATCTTCTAGTTACGTACAGTCAAACACCATCTGTCAGATATCAGCATTTCTAATGGTATACTACTTGGAATTTAGACTGGAATACAATGTACTATATTGCTCAGCACCTAAAAAAGCATATTCATTCAAGTATAATGAAACGAGTGGAAGCTTATCTGATCAAAGGTCATTATAGATTATGCCACTGATTCTTCACTAGGACTACCTGATGGTATGTGTACAGATAGTGAAGGAATGTTGTGGATTACAGGTTTCTATGGAGGGTGGTGTTGTTATAAGGTAAAATCCACAAACAGAGAGAGAAGTTGATGAAAGTTACTATTCCAGCATAAGGACAACATCATGTTGATTTGGAGGACCTAATTAAATACGATATCCTTTACATGACCTCAGCATCTGAAATGCTACTGTTGATGACTAGCCCAGTGTCCTCATTCTGGTGCTATATTTGCTGTCACAGGATTTGATGTTACAGGTTTACCTCCTGGTCTATTTGATGACTCTAGTTATTGAGTTAAAAGTGATATTGTTGTTCAAACTATTATGGTCTCTACTTTTACCAGTTCTTTGTACAAAGGATGAACTAGAAAATTGAAGCTAGCATGTAGCACAGCATCTAATTAGTTTGTTTGCATGCTTGTTCATACTTACTAGTCACAAATTAATATTTATATTAGATTGACAGACAATTTTGAGCTTCACAGGAAAAATATATTGAATATATTCATTGTTTTTATGTTGAAAATGTATTGGTTTTTTGTGTAATTACAATTGTAAATACACCAACAAAAAATGTGCATGTTATATTTTTTTAGGTGTCGTATATATACATGATATATTTACATATTTTGTACAACAATTATAACATGTTGTAATATATACATTATTAATTACCACTGTCGTTTATACAACAGTTATATATTATAATTCTTTTACAACAATTGTAACATTGTTGTAATATATACGTTATTAATACCACTGTCGTTTTATACAATGTATATATTACAATCCTTTTGTCATGATTGTAAAATTATCTTAAATATTTCATCCATAATATCATTTGCCTTTATACAATTGTATTAACATATATGCAATGATAATTAATCCAATGATTGTATTATTAATATATTAACATTGTAAAACCAATATAATTATAAACCCATTTTTGTTCCATAAATATTATTTCATTTGAGTGTATATCTGCTGTACAAATTAGGTTAGGTTAAGGAATGTTTTAGGTAGGGATGATTGCACAGTTCAATTGTCATATGTGTACATTCACATATAATTTGTGATTTCTTTTAACATGTTTCTTTAGTAATGAAAATTGGCCCCTAACTACTAAAACATAGTCAGGGATAAATATAAAAAAGCTAAAAATGATATAATAAGTGAATTGTTGCCAAAAAATACCTAGCAAGACCATTTCTTAAATACAATACTTAGGTTTACTACAATTCATGGCTTAATTTTGTTTTTTGGCATGTAATATATAATTGAATTCCAATATCAAATTGTAAGTTCCATGGTTCCATAGGGGGCAGTATATAGTGTGTGGTATGTTAATTCCACAGTATATATGGCATATGTTTGATAATATATCCAAGGGCTTTGAATATTAGGATATTTTCAAATCTAATGGACAGTATTATTACTTGGTCCTTTTCACTGACAATATTGTTGAAATAATATTTTAAAGTAATAATCATTTTTGTTATAATTTGGAATAAATTATTTTAAATAAAATATTTCAATTCAAATGTGACATTTATATCAGTTTGAAAAGACATTATTGTTCCCCTATTAATTGAATACTCAACTGTATTCCTACTCAACTTGCTAACACATCTGGTACCACTGGACACGCTGCAGGTCAATATTACAGCCAGGCGCTCACAAGAGCTAGCCATGCCTGAAGTTATGATATAATACTAAGAAGCATCCTATGAGAGAGAGAGAGAGGGGGGATCAAATTAACAGTAATGAAGCTTTAAGGGTAACTATACTACATATGAACATAAATTATATATATATATATATTAGGCCTGGGCAATAGTATAGATAGTGAATATATCACAATAGTTTTTTAGCTATCATGACATGATAGTTGTTTTATTAACTATTGCGATAGTAAACATGTGTATGTATTGAGCATGCGCATTGCACTTCTATCACACTTGCTGCAAGGTATCTTTCCATCCCAGCTACTTCTGTCCCTTGTGAGTGAGTTTTCAGTACCGCTGGACATGTTGGTGAATGAGAAAAGGGCATGCCTCCTTCCTACCAATGTTAATATGCTAGTGTTTCTTGCTGAGAACCTTGATTGATAATTCTGTCATTCATTGTAGTATGTATGCAGTTCACATTTATTTGCATTTTGTTACATTTTATATTCTTTTAAAACACCTGAATTTTGCATTATATCATGCGCATCCAAAACACATGAACCGCTTAAAGAATACATTGAAACTATCGCGATATATTCACTGTTGTGATATTTTTGCTCAAAAATATTGTGATAGTGATAGTACTACTATCGCCCAGGCCTAATATATAGATATATCACCAATATAATGAAATTATTTTTCCTCCAAATTAGAAATTATGGACCTAAAACAGATGTTGTGATCAATAAACCAAAGCTTTTACAAGTCCATACTTGATGTACACACTAATTGTATCAAAGTTAGAGAGGCTAGATGTGGAAATCCTCTTGTAACTTGATTTATCTTCTTTGCAAATGAATATTATTATGGAGTTAACAAGCAGTCAATTTAAAACTGTCACAATCATATTACCTTTAGGTTTAGCACAAAACTATATAGTTGATCATATCAAGTTGGTAGCTCTTCTCTTGATCCTAAATATAACAGACAATGATATAATAAAACCTCAACATAGTAACCTAAAAGAGGGTGGGATAATAAACTAAATATCCTTTAAGTCTAGATAGATACTATGTTACTCTTTGGTCTGATAACAAAAGTTAAAACTCCTAAAAAAATAATGTTTTCAAATGTGCCTCAACTCCTACGTTTGTTAATAGCTGTTTGTTCATGAATACAAGAGACAAACAAGGGTTCATGTAGACTAAGTCTAGTATTAGGTAGCCCTCGTACCCAGGCGTTCGTAAAAGAAAAGAACACCTGGTAACGCACATGTGTGTTATTTATGCAATATAGTGACAGGATCATTACAACATTTTAAATTAAATGACAACTAAATGGGCTGGGTTTGTATTCATGATGCTTCACTCTCTAAAAGAATTTAAGCATGGGCTAGTTGAATTTTTGTCGGTTGTGCAGAGATTTAGTGGAAAGCAAAAAAGAGCAACCAAACTTGTTCAGTGTTGTTGGGATACAAAAAGACATCTTTTCCGTTATATATATTGTTTCAACGGACAAGAGTTGCTCTTTTTTAAGAGATAGATTTAGCCTTCCTAGCTGCTTTAGAGCAGAGAGTAGAGCAGTAGAAAAGTTTCTATCAGTACTACAAGTAGCCACCACAAATAATCTAACATTGCAGTAAAAGGAATTTTGATGTCATAATTGACAGAGGATTCCTACAATATACTATTTTCCAAGGAATCTCTGTAAATTAAACGCATGTGCAAACAGTGGTTACCAGGCATCTTTTCTTTTGTGAACACCTGGGTACAAGGCTAAGTACTAGATTACTGAATTCTGAAACACAATAATATATAGAAGGGATATGAACCGATTCATCAGTAAGACATACCCATACTTATAAAACTGCTTATAATATCTCATTATAATAGTACATGTACTGTTTATGGTTTATGATCACTGATATACCATCAATAAGAGCATAGCCAAGTGAAATGAGAGAGAGAAATTCTCAATTATAAAGAATCAACTACATGTTCATTTGTATACAAAGTACCTAACAGCTAATACATATATACATGTTAAGGGGTACACTAACTTTCTAACCTTTTTATATCAAACCACGGCTCCTGTTGTATATGATTCTTATAAGTAGTAATTAATCTCATTTGTGATCCTATAACAAACAGGTAGATCATATAAAATAACACCTCAACAGATAGTAACATCAATAGAGACTAAGACTATAGACACCCAATTTGTCATAGGTAATAAAAAGACTACATTACATTAAGTCTTAGCTAACTACTTACTTATTAAACAGTTAGCAAAATTTCTAATATCATATCATTGGTTAGAAAGCCACGCCCATATAACTAACTCACATTACTGCATATCTACATGTATCTACTGTTATCCACTGAGCCTTTCGCCCCAGTACGGTACACGTGGCGTTCCGTCAACTGCACAGATCCTAGTCCATGTAATCGCTCGTGAAAACCCCAGGCAGGCTCTCTCATACTCAAGGTCAGATACCAGTAGCAAGTTTTGATATTCCTAACAGATCACCAATCAATGCAACCTAACGAATCACCAGTTAACGCAATGCAACCTATATACTAACTTTTACATCCTTCAATTTCATTGGCACGTCCCATGACTGAACTGGATCAACCTGTCATACAATTTCTTCCTCAATCTGCAAGGATCATACCTTACTCTCAGCACTTCTACCCAGGAGTCATTGATCTGGAGACATTTATACTACATTTAAGATCAGACGTGATAAACTTGGTTATACTCAAAGAAATGTCAGACAAGCATTGCTAAGTAACCTTGGAATTAATTTAAGTCACACCACCATTTCCAAATTTGAGAGCCTACAACTTAGCTACAACAGCGCTCAAAGTCTAAAATTGATTTTAAAAAGGTGGCTAGATCTAGATCTAGAAGAAGCTAAGAAGCAAGGAATGTTAACTATTCACAATACATATGAGCTGGTAAAAAATACTTGAATTAAACACCACTGAAAAAGAACCACCATTAGCACGAACACCAAAAAACAACTCGAAAGACACTTTCAAGTCCAGTCAAAGCCACCAAGGTCTGAAATATCAAAAATTGCTGATTCCCTTCAATGGAATACTTGCCTACGTTTGAAGGCAAGGAGGAAGTAGAGCTTGTACTAGATGAGACTCAGTGCATACCTATTTCGAGCCTTCGGGCTAATTATGGAAAACAAGCCACTGGACTTCATTTTTTTTACGGAGGAAGGGAAAAAAAGATGTAAGTACACACATATTCTCTTCTTTGTATAACTATATTTATTTATAGCATTACTGTTACTGACGGTAAAATCATCAAACCAAATAGGGGGTGGTAATCTATAACCAGCAAAATATATGTATCTAAAGCAAACAATGATAATGTAGCAGCCGCTGCTGTCACTGGCGTCACAGCTAACCCAGGTGAATATATGTAGGTTATGTAACATTTATATATGATTTAGCAACAATTTATGCCATCATCATGCTCTATATAAACAACGTACTGCGAAATTGGCAATGCTGATACTGTGTATATGTACATTATCTTCTAGCAAAAGTTTTGTGTTATCTTTCAAGCGGTCGCCATGCGCTTTGTTGTTGTAATATAACGAATATTCTAAATACGCGGAGTCAGCCTAACCTGTCAGGGCCACTGCAATTATAGTATAATAGAATTTAGACTACACCTGACTTAAATATTGCCATTTGATAGGTTAGATGCATGCAGAAAAACTTATTTTCTTAGTTACTTGTTGGGTTTAACAGTTACTTAGACTTTCACAAATTACTTTTAGCATGCATTGTTTTCCCATGAATTATTGCTATACTTTTACTTTGGAATGATTAGAGTCCTTAACCAATTGAAACTATGTAACTTACAAGACTGTATACCTGATAAGTATTCTCAGATTTATATGCTATGCGTATAAAATATCATTTTGTGTATTATATTATAGTATGATATTATAACAATAAAACATCTATTGCATTCTATAGTATATATTATCAGTACACATTATACATGTTTATAGTAGGAAGAAAGAATGCTTTAACGAAGCATGAGGCATGTAAGATTAGACACCTCTCCCCCACTGCTTGACTTAGCAGTTAAAAATTGGAATCTACTATGAGACAATTCCAATGAAAGTAAGAGCACTAAGATAAGTTTTGTAAATCCATAAAGCTATTCATATTATATATAATAAATAATATAACACAAGAGATAGATACATTATAAGTAATAGACACAATATTATGCATATATTACCTTCGCTACATAGTTTTATGGTAGTGGGAGATTAGGTAAAAAATAAAAAAGATTGAGGAGGAAATAGTGACCTCCGAACAAGTAGAGAAACTATACCAAACATATTATTTGGAGAACGGATAGTATATCATTATAGATATAAATTTAGCTAAGGAAAGGGTCAGATCAGCAATAAATGAAATGAAAAAGAAACAAATAGTATGTTAAAGTCAATAAATATTATGAATAACCTTGACATAGAAGTTAATAATTATGTTCATTTCAGGCTACAGGAGAGCTAAAAAACAATTAAATGTATCAGAAGAGGTATATACTTTTTAATACTTTTTATATATGTATTAAGAACTAACTGCATGCAATCAATAAAAGTAATAGTATATTTATTTATACATAAGCATAACAGCACAAGTAATAATTGTTTCTATTATGTTTCTCCATTATGAAAAGAGTGATGTTGGTGATACAGAAATTCAAGTGAGTGTCTGTAAGTGTAATTTATACTTGATGCATTCTACTCACTTAATTTTGTTCTATTGTCATATGTGACAATTAAAGTGACAAATGAAATTAGCACACATTAAACACAGATCCACAAAAGTTTTAATAGTGTTTACTGTTACTCTAGGATGTAAGCTTCAAACTTTCTGTTTGGTCCAGCTACCTTGCTTTTATATATACCTTCTCACATCTCTTAAATCTTAATATTGAATTAGCATCTCCATTATAATTATAATATAGTTGTAGTCTTTTTAGCTATTTATGATAGTAAGATGGATTTCTTTTATATAGACTTTTTAAGCTTTAAGCATTGTTATGTTGATACGCATAGATAAGATAATTGCATGAACTCTTTGTATCTTCTCTAATCCAAAAGTATTAGACTTGTCCATTAAAGTAATTTTTTAATGGGATGATGTACAAGGGTCAGAGAAAGTAAATGATAAAGTAATATTGCTATTATTGCTAATTCTACTCTGCACTCAAATTAAACAAAATTTTTAATGTGACTCTATTCTTTTAAATAGGAAATAGAATTTGATGAAGATAGTAGTGAAGATGAATTGGAAACAGAAACAGATGAAGAAGTAAGTTAAGATGATTAGAATATTATATATCATTTGTCCCTTTTTAATTTTCTAACTAGGAGGTTCATACTTATGTTCCAAAGGTAAGATAAACAAACAGATACATTTCAAAAATTTGCTGCACAACATAACCTTCATTTTCCTTCTTTACTTTGCTCAATAATGGACAGACGAGGGCTCCTATTAATATTAAAACTATAAAAAAAGGAAGGTAAGTTATTTCCATATTTTTAGCATGGACTATATGTTGATTACTATGTAAAAAGAGTGACGAAGTGATCCAGGGAAAAACCAAAAAAAACAAACCAAGTAAGTTATTAGTTTACTTTTGTCAAAAACTTCCATCAAAATACACAGGTTGAAATTAATGTAAGTCTGTACGAGCGACTCAGACTAAAAACATGAAAAAAACCTCCAATCTGGTAAATTCAATTGTGTACTAAATGCTTGCAGAGATTGACTTCCCTCTGGACTCGTTTCATTGTTATAACACACTTGTTACAAAGCTTCTTTAACTTGATTATAATCTCTCTCTCCTTTTCTCTTATGGTAGGTTTAATGAACACACTGGGTCATAGAGTTGAATTAGTTAGCTGAAAAGAGTTGAGAATATAATTAATAACCATTACACGAGTGAGTAGACTACTGGTAAAGAGGAATACTAAGTAATCATTGATGTACATATTCAACTGTTTCACCAATTTCCTTTTTTCCCTTAGAGATCACTCAAATACTATTTTTTTCACTGTTTGACCACACCCTAAATTAACCCTAGTGGATGCTGTCAAAATTTTTAAGTACAATTATTATATGTTGTAACATTGATTATATTACATAAATTGTTGTCATTTCCAGGGTTTTTTTTTACAATATTATAGTCATATTATTCATGTATATAAAACTGTTGGATTTTTGTTTTATATAATTAATTACAAATACACAATGTGAATACTTACAACGTTAATACAATGGTATAAAGACAGTGATATTATGGATGAAATATTTAAGATAATTTTACAATCATGACAAAAGGAATTGTAATATATACATTGTATAAACAACAATTGTATTAATAATGTATATATTACAACAATGTTACAATTGTTGTACAAAATATGTAATATATCATGTATATATACGACACCTAAAAAAAAATACATGGTACATTTTTCTTGGTATATTTACAATTGTAATTACACAAAAACCCAATATATTTACAACATAAAAACAATGAATGTATTCAATATATTTTTCCTGTGTATTCACAAGCAATTAACTGATTTTTGTGATCTAGTATAAATTGCAAACAAATGTATTGTCACTAACTCTAAAAAAGAAATTATTTTGGGAGTATTACAAACATTGAACTTTCATGAATGCAAACTTTTCACCAATCTGTAATCCATTCTTATACTTGCATTTTATAAATATTAATTCATGCAGAGATACACATTTACTTCCTACTGTGTGGTTAGCCTTTATTATTTATGGGTACACCTATGAAAAATTAATAAATAACCTGTATATAACAGCTAACAGCTCTTGGTAATTTAATTTGGTTCAAGTACACCTTTATGTACATAGTTAGAAATATTAAGTCTTATAACAATGTGCCAACATTAATATAACAATTCAAAAATGAATCTAGTGATCTGTAGTCTACAATTATGAAGTAGAGAATATTGATGCCAGAATCAAGATTAAGTTATACTGAATCAATTGAAGGTGAGTAGTGATATTGTTAAGAATCCAGAGGTTTATTTACCACATTGTTCGTATTTGTAGACTGAAAGATAATTGAACATTATAAATGTAATATTTCTGTAAATGATGGTTCAAAAAAGATTTATAAGACAGAATGTTCCAGCCTGAAGGCCTTTGTAGTTGTATAACATAAAATTAACAAGAAATGATGATAGCTATTTATATACAGAGTATGGTATACATTATGATAGTTCATGGTGATGTAGATACTAATTGAGAGACTCTACTTGTAAGTTAACAAGATCAAGGTTATGAGGTGACTCATACTGATGTGATGTGGTGACTAGAAGGAACAATTGAAGTCCCAGCACCTTCAATGAGGAGATATTGGGTTCATTTATAGTATTTGATGATGAAATTTAAACATATAAATGTAACATTGATAAGGTTCAGAAGTAATGCAGAAATTCCAATATATAGAAATGTGCTTGTGGGTGTGTCCTCTCTATACAGTGGATTTTAACCAATTCCTTCAAGATATAGATTCATTGTGCATCTGTCTGGACCTCTTCCCACTTCACTATTATCACAACAACTTTATATATATTGACAACTGTTTACACAGATTAAGTTTTGTGTTGTTAATATTATTTGTGCTTTTTTTGGGCATAGCTATAGATCACAGACCAGTTATTGGTATGTATGCAACTTATGGAATCATCATCACATACACTGTCACTGACTATTATTAACATGAGAAACTATCATAGATCAATCAACATGGATGTCTTAATAAATCTACTATATATTTTGATGTAATCTCCTCATTCTCTTGACCTTATATTTTCTAGATATTGCTCCTTATTTAGTCTATCATGGAGGTGGTAGTATTGCCTGCATAGAGATAGTACAATGCTATGAGTATGACATAATTATGTTACAAAAATCATAAGCTTAATACATGCATGGGTAAAAGATAGTATGTGTATCTTAACTTGTCATACACTCTGTGAAAACGTTTAACTATATGTGTATTTGGTTAAATCTGTACATTCTCCTTGTGTTCAGCCTAAGGTTATCTTATGCTGTATACTCCTTGTGTTGAGTTTCAGTTCTGTATTCATTTACATCGAATTACCCCTTGAAAAAAAATGGCTAACCTAATTTCCAAGAGGGGGCGATACTCTGGCAAGGGGGGGGGCAAATGCCCCCCCCCCCCACCCCACTCCACCCCTAAATGAAACCCTGATATAACTCAAACACACACAGTAGTAATGAAGTTGAAGTTACTTAAACTGACTAAGCTATGATATCTTCATTCTTGTATCTTTCACTTCAGGACAGTCATCAAAAATGAACACAGTAACCAATGTAAAATTGAAAAAAATAGACATCACATTCCTACTTAATTATACATCAGTGATCCATTATCTTCATTACCACATGCCCCAGTATATCTCCCATCTCATCAGTAACACATGCAGCTATTAACAAAAATTCAGATCAAAAGGAAGATGACTTAAGGTAAAAATATCTGAAATTTTTTTTCAGCTTTTTTTTGATGGAATCATGTAAAGATACTTGTTCTAATAATTGATCATGTTTTAAAAAAATTTTTTTAAACCCTAGTACTTTGCAGAAATGTAGTTTGATTCCTTAATATCTGCAATGCTTTGGAGACGTCAAATAATAATATTAAAGAACGTAGAGAGCTGAAACTTTTGAAAATTAAAGATGAAGTCAATTACTACAATTTTACGGATGGATTTATTTCTACAATAATATTTGACATTTTTACAAAGCTATAAACCTTGCTTACTTTAATCACTATTATTATTATATGTTATACAAATCGTACAAAGAAATGCATCCGTAAAAGTACTAAAAATTGATCATTTTCGTTCTTGAACTTGTCAGTAGGTTGTTACATTATCCATAGAATCAAAAATCACAACAACAATATCTAACAGTGCAAAAGTCGCCATCTTGATAATGAATAATCGATTTTCATTAATTAAAGGCAATGAATACACTTAGTGTCAGGTTATTGATAAGTGACTTTCGCGGGGTTAGAATAGTTAAATAAAATGTATTAATTATTATTGCTATCATTATTATTTATATTATTGTTTGTAGTCTTATGTGCCTTCATCTCAAAGCAGACCATGCTTTAATAACAATGATAACAACAATAATAAAAATAGTAATAATATATTTAACTATTTTAACCCCGCGAAAGTCACTTATCAATAACCTGACACTAAGTGTATTCATTGCCTTTAATTAATGAAAATCGATTATTCATTATCAAGATGGCGACTTTTGCACTGATAGATACTGTTGTTGTGATTTTTGATTCTATGGATAATGTAACAACCTACTGACAAGTTCAAGAACGAAAATGATCAATTTTTAGTACTTTTACGGATGCATTTCTTTGTACGATTTGTATAACATGTAATAATAATAGTGATTAAAGTAAGCAAGGTTTATAGCTTTGTAAAAACGTCAAATATTATTGTAGAAATAAATCCATCCGTTAAAATTGTAGTAATTGACTTCATCTTTAATTTTCAAAAGTTTCAGCTCTCTAGGTTCTTTAATATTATTATTTGACGTCTCCAAAGCATTGCAGATATTAAGGAATCAAACTACATTTCTGCAAAGTACTAGGGTTTAAAAAAATTTTTAAAACATGATCAATTATTAGAACAAGTATCTTTACATGATTCCATCAAAAAAAAGCTGAAAAAAAATTTCAGATATTTTTACCTTAAATTTAGTAGATGAGTTTATCACAATGAAATATGTCAATCTTTGACTTACAGTGAACTATGGATAATTTTGTTTTGATGATTAATTCATCTAATAATAATGTCTCTATAACTGTGTATTGATTTCAGTACTATGTCTCTATATGTTAACATTATAACTGACAGGTTGTTGTCATATATAGCAGATGTTTACTGATGAATTAAATAGAACATAAACAATATTCCTAATTATAGTAACATCTGTATAACTGTGTCCAAAATATATGTAGATGTGTCTAGTTTGTTTTAATTCCAGTCTGTCAGTTGGACTATGTTTAGATCTCTACTGTTAACACATTATAGTTGACTGGTTGTTATCATAGCAGATGATAACTTAATAGAATATAATAATTTTTCTAATCACATTAACATCTGTATAAGTGCTAAATATATGTGTTTATATTCCAATATGTCAGTTTGACTATATCTCTACATGTTTACCTGATAAGTCAGTACATAGTTATAGTTTATGGATCACTTAGTGAATTTATAGTTACTACAGCAAATATTATAGACTATACACTAGTTTATGTTAAATATAAAATATTAGAGCTTATTTGAAATAATCCTATATATATATATGTCTTAACATGTTGTTTAGATAAAATGACAAATAAACTGATAGTGTTGTCTTTAGCGTTAATTAGCATATTTTGTCATGAATATATTTAAAAACAGTTTGTTTTTATGTGAATGATTTCCAAGAGGCAAAATAGTTGCATGCAAATAGAAAGTCAAATCAATTATCTATCAAGGATCAAGAAGTGGAGATTTGTGAGTGATTTTATTAATATACCTATTAGTTTCATATTAATGATCAATAAGCATATTCTGCAATGAAGAGTAACATATATATATATATAGGCTTTATTTTGTAAGCACTACATTCTTTGAGGGCAGTTAGTTTAATTGTATACACACATGTAAGTTGTAGATCAATATTATTTAATAATACTCATTGTTCCTTATAGGATACTGTCATATGAAAACAATGGCATCATTTCATAGTATGATATTGGTTATACTTGTTATTGCTCTTTTAAACTTTATTAAACTACTTTCTACTCATATTGTCCAAATTAATACAAGTAATCAACTTTGGTTTTGGTTATGTAGTGATAATATACCACTGAAAAATAACTTGACACTTCATTTGACACAAAGTAACTACATACTTCATAACATGACCTTCTGTCTTATTGAAAATGTTAGTAATCTTACATTGAAAGGAGTGGGATCTGATGGGAAATCATCAATTAAATGTCAATTACAAGATGACTCAACTACTGGTTTTGGCTTTGTCAATATATCCAGTGTTACTTTAGAAAACTTAGAGTTTACTGGATGTGGAGCAACAATAACAAAGTCAGCTGTGGCATTCTTTAATGACACCCACCCCCATATAGGATATAAACAGAAAGCATTACTGGTATTTAACCATTGTCACAATATAACAATACAACATGTTAACATCACCAATTATATTGGATATGCTATCTTTATGTTAAATCCTCTTAACTCATCATTAATGAATCATGTTAGAGTCACAATGGGAACAACTGGTGCTAGTGACTGTACTGATTCTAGTATGTTTGGTTGTGCTGGTAGTGGTATATTTGTAATGTTTAAAGACACTCAACAAACCTCTTCTGATATGGCACCAGTTAATATTATATTGTCACATTCTTATCTTGAATTGAACTTCAACATTATACCAAATGTACCTCCCTTGACTCTTATAGGACATGACATATGTAGTCTTCCTATGGTTGGTGCTGGTGGTCTAACAGTACTGTTTAATCAGTCATTTCTGGCTAGATTTTCAAGTCAAAGTGACAATTGCTCACATAATTTTGGAACAGTAACAGGAAATATATTAGTAATATTTTATAATGGTATGGTTAACTCTCAACTGTCACTGACAGATACTGATACATTTGCAGGAATACTTCTTCCTTCAACTAATCAAATTGGTGGTGTATGTCTTACTATTATCTCAACTTTGTGTCAAACATGTCCTTTTAGCAGTACTAAAGAATTGCCAGTTTGGACACCTATTTCTTTAAATAATGTCTATTTACATCATTGTGGTGTTGGTACTAGTGCAGCAAATGAATTTACTTATATCAAATATGGAGGAGGAGTCTATCTAAAATATTTTTGAATTTTGTGGAGCTAGATCAATTGTCTTGCTACTTAAGAAAGTTTTTTACTTACAAGAAAACTATGCTTACAAATCTGGATCTGGTGTTTTATGCTTTTGTAACAAACTCTGTCTTAAGAGACAATACTATATCTATAATAATAGAAGATGCTGACATAAGACATAGCCATAAAGGTGGTGTTAGTTATACACTTTATTCTATAGTTGCAGGTTTAACATTAATTAATTGGAAACAATGTTACATTTAGAGGCAACAACCTTTTTTATGGAAATGACTCTCCAACGATTGGAGCATATAACAGTAATATACACATGACAGGACAACTGCTGTTCATATGGAATACTGGTATCATGGGAGCTGCCATACAACTATTTTCTTCATTCCTTATTCTACATGAACCACTGATTGCTACGTTTTTATTACAATATGCTTTATTATATGGTGGAGCTATATATGGTGATAATGTAGTGATCCCTGGTCATCGTAGATGTGTAATACAAATTAACAGTAACAAACAGACCTACACAATATAAACATTACATTGAAATTTAAAGGGAACATAGCAGGACTTGCAGGAAACAACATTTATGCTACTCCTCTCTACAACTGTTCCTTTCTTTATCTACAACATGATAAGTTTAAATTAGTCCACTTTGACTGGAAATCAATTGTAAATTTTAATACATCAAACACTCTCTCACAATGGACTGAAACCAATGTCTTCTCAACCAGTCAAAATATGCACTTGTCATCTTAACAACAACACAAATAAATTGGTCCAAAAAACTGCTCACAATTGTATGCTATTCCTAATGTCATTAATACTTTTGCTGGTAAGACAGTAATCATATCATTGTGTGACTGTTGATGATTCTGATACCATTGTTTACTCTCCTGCTGTTCTTTCTATCACAAATTATCACAATAAACAAGATAAATTGTCAGAAAATGGATTGTATTTAAAACAAGGACAAACGCTTGTACCTTTGTCAGGAAGTAACTGTACTCAAATACATTACAATGTCCTTAGTAAACTAGATGAACTCAAACATGGAAGGCTTAACATTGCAACACCAGGTAGTCCACCATCTTGGTCAGCTGAACTTTATGTACATCCTTGTCCAATGGGATTTATGTTTAAAAGGAGATGAGTGTGTATGTGATAGTTTCATTGTTGACATGTCACCCTCTACAAAATGTAATATTACTACAACAACTATTACAATATATTCTGGTCAATGGTTTGGGTCATATATCTTCTGAAAATAAGAGTAAGCTGGGATTTGCCTCAGTTTGTCCTCCTGGTAACTGTAAAACTGACACTCTACTATTTAATGTGACAGATCCCTTCTCTATTTGTGAGTCCTAATAAGATGGGCATTCTCTGTTCACAATGTCAACATAATATGAGTGTTGTATTTGGTAGTACAGAATGTAGACCATGCTCTGATCTGTGGTTAATTACAATAGTGGGATATGCTTTATCTGGTCTGCTACTGGTAGCAATAATGCTTGCATTACCTCTGACTATATCAGAAGGACCATTAGCTGGTATCATAATAGCTATGAATATCACTTCTGTTTCAACTATTGACTATTTGGATAGTAACAATTGGTTTGTGTACACTGCTAGAGTCTTTGTTTCCCTCATGAACCTTAATCTAGGTTTTCCAATGTGTGTTTATACAATGGAATGACACCAACTGTTAAAACTGCTATACAATTTGTTTATCCAGTGTACTTTGGGTTTTGGTAATTGGATTCATCGTATTCAGTCATTACTCAACTAGAATCTCAAACAGAACAGCAAGCTATTCTGTTCAAGTCCTGGCCAGTCTCATCCACCTCTCCTTTTTCCAAAGTTCTCATCACTTGTATAGACATCATAGCTTATGTTCCTGTTCATACAGCACAAGAAGGAACAGTGGTAGTGTGGTATGGTGATGGTAATGTTGAATATCTCTCAGTCCCTAAACATATTGTTCTGGTTTACTGTAGCTGTGATAAGTTTGTTGTTGTATATAGTACCTTATATATTGTTTGTTACTTTGGGCAGATATTGTATGAAATGGAGATGTGTAAATAAGTACTTGCGTCCATTTCTAGAGGCTTTTCAAGGTCCCTACAAAACAAGGACAAGGTTACTGGTATGGAGTGAGGATGATAGCTGTTGTATATGTCTATTTGATGTGGGCAGTTTTCAGAGGATATAATTTAAACATAATGTTTCTTCATGCAAGTAACACCAGTTATTATGTTGTGCATTTATCCAGGCATCTCTTAAATCATTTCGGAGTTCTATGTTAAGCTATGTTGATACATTTTGTCTGGTATTGTCCATATGTCAAATTCAGTCAGCTCTTGTGTTTGGTGGTAGATATTACTTGTTGTCTTTTGTGATGGCTTCATTTAACTACATAACTCTTATTTTATTAATGGGTTTGATTGGATGTCAATGTTGGCAGATATTGAAATGCAAGTTGAGAAGAGAAAGAAACCATGATTGTGGTCATGTGATTATCCCAACAGATGAAGAGGATGATGAGATGAGACAAGCTCTTTTATTACTTACTGATTAAGCTTAGTCATATCCTCAGTTATATGTATTAGAAAGTTTGTATGTAATTTTGTAGTTTAGATATAATAATGATTGTTTGGAAATTTTAGGAAAAAGAAATTTATGAGTTATGAGTGTCTGCAAGTTCATTACAATAAACACTATTACATCTGGACTCATATCCTTGATGTAAACTTAGTAACTGGACCAGTTACACAGAAGAGGACTTTATCTGCACACTGAGCTTCCTTACAATTAGTCAATTAACATATTACCATTATTAATTACAATTCTATAATTGTGTTGTAGTGGTTGTATAACTGCACTAGGTCTGTATGTTTTCTATGCTGGTAACAAGAAATATTATGACACATATTTCTTGATGGCTGAGGTATGTCTGTCTTATGCTTGTAAGGATCTCCATGTTGTTGCAATCTTTTATGGTAATCCTGGAACTTTCATCTCATCAAGTTATCAAAGTAGTCATAAAACAAGGTGACTATTTTGGCCTTATACATTCATAGAAACTAATGATCATTATGGTTATTCTTCTTTATACTTAGAATCAAGGTGATATGCTCCCTGCTGTATCAGCAGAAGAGTTTGCTAACTTGGGAATAGATACATCTTTCCTGGTCTACAAATCTTGAAGCTACTGACTTACTCTATGTTATAAGCCCCCATATTGGTACCCAATATCCTACATGCAAAATGATTGTATAAGAAATACCTCTATGTAGATTCTTTTGAGTCTGACATAGCCAAGTCATACAGTCACTGGAATGTCTACATTCTATATTCCTCCTAATGTTTTTAAGAACTCAATCCTTCAATGTCTTTTCAACTGATCAAACTGTTGTCCGTTTTGTGACTGATTTCCAATTTGCTTTCAAGTAAATGGTAACCTTGATGGTATCGACAAGATCATCAATTAATTCTTCTTCAGTGATATGACAACATTTGATCAAATCAATTGCCATGCTTCTAAAGACATCTCTGATCATGTGGAGTAGAATCTATCCAACTAATGTAAAGGGTGTAACAAAATATTAAGTTATCTTATAAATATTATTAAATAAATATGATTATTAGTAGAGAGTTTAACCTCATATGATGGTTTAGTGAATTGTTCCATAAACGTTTTGCCTCTTTATGTCTGATCTGCTCTCTCTTTTCAACTTTCATATTTCTGTTTAACAGTTTTGAATCTCTAGTGCCTACATTTCTATTAAGTTTTTCTACTACTCTACATTGGACACAAAACAAAATTCATCACTGTAATACATAAACTTATATAAATGTTATTTATTTTGTTTACAGTCATAATAATGATAATAATAATAATTTTTTTGATGAATTTGCCTAAACAACTTCCCATTTTGTAGAAAAACAAGTACTAACACATCTTGTTAACTACTAATAATGCTGACTGCATAATACTGCATAACTCCCATTAGATTAGAAACCATAGTCATATATATATATATTACTGAAGTAGTACTATAGAGTAGTCTCACTACTATCAAAAAAGTGACCCATTTGTTTAATTATTGTAATAGTTAAACACAAAATTTTATAGATACTGGCCTTTGAATACAACAGTGTTACTATGTAATCTGTTATAACTGTATACAATGGACCACTGCTATATGGTAGACGTTATCTGAAATGATCCATTTTTAAAGACATTAATAGGAGTCTGTATATCATCATGTTCCTCTGTCTTATTTCTGTAAGCAATTACTATTTGTTTTAAAAGACTTCTAACAAAAAAAACTAAAATACAGATTCAGTTCCTCATGGCAAATTTTTATGTGGAGAAGATAACAAAATAATACACATTAAGATCAAATAATTGAATAAATCAAAAGGTGGTCATGATGGGCAATTTACAAGTTTCTTGTAGTAGTTACTTTGATGGTACATCCTACTATCTTGACAGCACAAACAGTAACATAATGGATTGTAACTGAAAAGAGTAGTTTTTCATCATTGGATAAAGCAAGCACTATACTACATAGTTTATAATAGACAACCACATATAATATGTCTTTTTTTGAGAACTCATTTGTTAAAGTACACAAACTGCAGCAAAGTTTTCAAAGTAATTGACAATTTTTGGGTTAAATGGAATCTAAGTGATTGAATCAGTTAAACAACCATTCATGTTAACAGTATAAAACCAGTGGTTCAGCAAGGAAGTTATCTTCTGTACTATATACACCACTATAGGCTATAGGAGAGTAAAGTGTGATGGTAAAATTTCGTTAAATCCTAACAAGGAAAGAAAATATATTAACACACAAATCTATAAATTATTGTACCTTTAATGTAGCAAAGCATGCTGATAATTTGCACTACTGTAATAGCTCACTGCCCATCAGCTTTTAGACAATATCTATCTTAGTAAGGTTCTATAGAAAATGTCAGCAATTACATGTACATATATATAACATGTATACCCTATTCAAGTTAATTTGACATCAGACTCAATATATTTTTGCTAGCATGTAGCATGTTAGTGAGAAATGGTTTGGATTATTTAACAGCCTTTGAAATAGTGTTTAAAAGTATACAAAGGTCAGGCAATATCTAAAAGAGACTCTTTGCATTCCAGTGTTAACAAGCATTTGGACATGCATTCTCCAACTATAACAGAAACTGTACAAATTTTTAAAAAAGGAAAAAAGACAAAAAGAATAAAGCAAACCAATTAAAAAAAGAGGCTTTAGTATAACTGTAAAAAATTAAAGTTATGAGGCTGGCCACATGTGCTATGTTATTTTGCCATAACAATTTTTCAAACTTTAGAATGTACTAGTCAAACTACAGAGCTACTACATTTTTATATATTTAAAAAAGAATGAGCTGAGGATCGACAGTACTCTCAGTACATCATAGTTAGGATACTATGATGCTTCAGACGAGACCACGTGGAGGTGGTACTGTATTGCCATCCGGCCACCCTTCCAGCCTCTCATTTTTCTTTTTTGGCCTAATATGCTCAAAATACAAATCTTTCAATGGCCTAATATGCTCAAAATATACTTTTAATGATGGCTAATATGCTTAAAATACATCCTTTAATGGCCTAATATGCTCAAAATACATCTTTTTATGGCCTAATATGCTCAAAATACATCTTTTAATGGCCTAATATACTCAAAATACATCCTTTAATGGCCTAATATGCTAAAAAAAACATCTTTTAATGACCCAATATGCTAAAATTAATACATCTTTAAGGGCCTAATATGCTCAAAATGCATCATTTAATGGCCTATTATACTCAAAATACATCTTTTAATGGCCTAATATACTAAAAAAACATCTTTTAAAGCTAATATGGATCAAAATACATCTTTTAATGGCCTAATATGCTCAAAATAATTACATTAGGACAAAGTAGATGGAACAATTACTTTAGCACACAGTAAATGGGACAGTTACATTAGGACACAGTAAACAGGACAATTACTTTTAGAACACAGTAGATGGGATAGTTTACTATAGGACACAGTAGATAGGACAGTTAGATTAGGACATAGTAGATGGGACAGTAACATTACAAAACAGTACATAGAAACATTACTTTTTAGGACACAGTAGATAAGATAGTTACATTAGAACGCAGTAGATTAGACAGTTACCTTAGGACACAGTAGATAGGTCAGTTACATAGGACACAGTAGATAGGACAGTTACATTACGACAGAATGGATGTTACAGTTACATTAGAACACAATACAGAGGACAATTACTTTAGGACACAGTAGATAGGACAGTTATATTAGGGACACAGTAGACAGTACAGTTCATTAGAAACACAGCAGATGGGACTGTTACGAACATAGTAGATAAGGGGACAGTTACATTAAAACACAGTAGATAAGACCGTTACATTAGGGGGACACAGTACACAGGACAGATACATTTGAACACAGTAGATGGGACAGTGATATTATAACACAGTATATAAGACTGTTATATTAGGACACAGTAGATAGAACAGTTAACTAGAACACAATAAATAGGACAGTTACATTAGGACACAGTAGATGGGACAGTTATATGAGAAAACAGTAGATGGAACAGTTACTTTAGGACACAATAGATAGGACAGTTATATTCAGACACTGTAAAGTGAGATTTACATTAGAACACAGTAGATGGGACAGTTACATTAGAATGCAGTAGATGGACACATTAATTTAGGACACAGTAGATGGAACAGTGACATTAGGAAATAATAGACAGGAGAGTTACATTAGAAAACAGTAGATGGGACAGTTACTATAGGACACAGTAGATAGGACAGTTACACCAGAAACACAATAAATAGGATATTACATTAGAACGCAGTACATTGGACAAATACATTAGAACACAGTAAATGGAACAATTACTTTAGAACACAGTAGATAGAACAGTTACACAGAAGATAGAATGGTTAAATTATTACACAGTAGACAGGACAGTTACATTAGAATGCAGTAATGAAACATTTTTGTTAGAAACACAGTAGACAGGACTGTTACCTTAGGACACAGTAGATAGGATAGTTACAATGGGACACAGTAGATGGGACTGTTACATTAGAACACAGCAGATGAGAGAGTTATGTTAGAACACAGTAGATGGGACAGTTAGATTTGGACACTAGTAAAGTAAATGGGACACAGTTACATTAGAACACAGCAGATGAGACAGTTACGTTTAGAACATAGTAGATGGGACATTTACATTAGAACACAGTAGATGGGACAGTACGTTTAGAATACAGTAGAGGGACATTTAATTTAGGACACAGTAGACAGGTTATATTAGAAACAGTTACTTTAGAACACAGTAGAAGATGACACATTAATTTATACAAGTTGAACACACAGTAGATGGAACAGTTACTTTAGTACACAGTAGATAGGACGGTTACGTTAAGACACAGTAGATAGAATGGCTACATTATTACACAGTAGACAGGACAGTTACATTAGAACGCAGTAAATGAAACAGTTATATTAGAACACAGTAGAGAGAGCAGGTTACATTAGAAACACAGTAGATGGGGACAGTTACATTAGAACACAGTAGATGGGACAGTTACATTAGAACAAAGTAGATGGATGTTACCTTAGGACACAGTAGATATGACATTTGCAATAGGACACAGTAGATGGGACAGCTACGTTTGGACACAGTAAATGGGACAGTTACATTAGAACACAGCAGAGAGACAGTTATGTTAGAATACAGTAGATGGGAAAGTTACAATTGAACACAGTAGATGGAACAGTTACATTTGGACACAGTAGTTGGGACAATTAGATTAGGATATAGTAGATAGGACAGTCACATTAGAACACAGTAGAGAGGACAGTTATCTTAGGACACAGTAGAGAGGACTATTAATGATGAAATGTACTGGTTAAAAAGGTAATCCAAAATCTACTATAGAAGGAAGATATTTAGTACTCTAGACAGCTGACTGGCTCTACTGTAATATTGAAAACAAAGATATTATAATATTCATCAATATAATTAAGTGGTAGATATAGCTTACAAGATGCTGGTGAAAACTGAGAGACTCCAGGAGATAGATAATCCATGTATAGAGCAGCAACCATAGAAAAGAAACAAATATATTATTTGTCCTAACTCACCATTAAAAGGAATATAATCTTCAATATATATTCCTAAATGATTATAAATTTATTAATACTAATAACTATTACCAAGTATAACTTACAGTACCCAGTTTCTTTGTGTCTACATATCTGTATATATGTAAAAGTAAGTGTTTATTTTGTTTAAAAGTTAAATATACACTCACAATTATATTGTAGTGGCTGTATATATACTAAATTATGTGGCTAAGAGATCACCAGTAATATAATAATTATAAAAAAAACAATTATTGCATGTACAATATATCAAACTTACAACGGTAACAGTTGAGAGAACATGACCAGATCATCTTAGAAGATAAAAATCTGACTACATAAAGGAATATATAGTGTTGGCTAACATTGGTTAGAATGTTATATACACAACTCACAACAGTTTAGTGTGACTAGATATATAACATTAAATGAAAGCACAGTAACAAACTATGATCATGTACTTAATAAGTAAACAGTTAATAACACCATGCTTAGAACTCATAAAAATGAATTTAGGCACATAAATTACAATCAAAAAGGCTAAATATTCATACATAATAAAAAATCAACAGAATAACATTAACAATTCTAGCTAACAATAAGTAACCAGTAGATTCAGTACAATATAACAAGTTTGAAAAGACAGGATGGTTACATAAGGACATAGTAAAGAGGACAGCTAAACAACAAACAGGACAGTCACATTAGAACAAACTAGACAAAAATTACATTAGGAGAAATTGCATTAGGACAAGTAGATGGGACAGTTAAATCAACATACAGTAGACAATAAAGTTACATTGGGTCACAGAAGATGGAACAATTACATTAGGACACATTAGACAGGACTGATACATTAGGACAAAGTAAATGAGATAATTATGTTAGGACAGAATAGAAGGGATGATTACATAGGATATAGTAGATGAGACAGGTATATTAGAACACAGTAGACAAGACTGTCACATTAGGGCATAGGAGACAGGACAATTACATAGGGACAGAGTAGATAGACAGGACAAATACATTAGAAAAAAGTAAATGGAAAATTACATTATGTCACAGTAGATGATACAAATACGTTAGGAGACAATAGAGGAGCAGTTAGTTACATTAGGATATAGCAGACAGGACAGTTATGTTAAAACATGAGAGAATTACATTAGGACACAATAGAGGAGACAATTGCGTTTAGACACAGCAGACGAGACAGTTACATTATGATACAGTATATTGACAATTATAGAAAACAGTAGAAGGGACAATTACAATAGAGCATAGTAGACAAGACAAATGCATTAGGATACACTAGACAGGAAAATTACAGTAGGACACTGTAGATGAGACAACTACATTAGGAGATAGTAGACAAGCAGTTACATTAGGACACAGCAGACAGCACAATTACATTAGCAGTAGACAGCACAGTTTACATTAGGAGCAGACAGCACAATTACATTAGAAGCAGACAGCACACTTACATTAGGATACAGTAGACAGGACAGTTATACTAAGACATAGTACATGGACAGAATGGACAGGACAATTAAATTATCACGCAGTAGTTGAGACAATTATGATAGGACACAGTAGAAGGGAAACTTAAGTAAGGATACAGCAGATGGAAAAATTATGCTAGGACACAGTAGATGGGGCAGTTATGTTTGGACACAGTAGATAAAACAATTACGTTACAACACAGTAGACAGGATGTTACATTAGGACACAGTAAATAGACAGTTACGTTATGACACAGCAGATGGGACAATTATACTAGAACACAGTAGATGGGACACAGCAGTTAGGATAATTACATTAGGACATTGTAAATGGGATAATTGCATTACGACACAGTAGATTGGTCAGTTATATTAGGACACAGTAGACAGGGCAGTTACATTAGGACAAGGTAGATCGTCAATTACGTTAGGACACAGTGGAAGGGATGTTACATTAGGACACAGCAGATTAGACAATTACATTGGGACACAGTAAATGGGACAATTATACTAGGACACAGTAGACCTGATGATTACATTAAAACACAGCAGATAGGACATTTACATTAGAAACACAGTAGATTGGACAGCTATATTAGGTCTCTGTAGATGGACGATTACATTAGTATACAGTAGACAGGACAATTATACTAGGGACACTGTGTATAGAGGACAGTTACTTTAGACACAGTAGACAGAACAATTACATTTAGATACATTTAGATAGTAGATGAGACAGTTACATTTGGAAACAGTAGACAGAACAGTTAATTTAGAACATTGTAGCAGTACAGTTACATTAGGACACAGTAGAAGGGACAATGCATTAGGACACAGTAGACATAATGAAAGTTAAGGAGACAGGGTTACTTACAGGATATAATGATAGTTACATTACGGACAATGTAAAAAGACAGAGTATGTGTGGGATATTAGGAGGACTGAGTGAAATCCAGTGTTATTTTAAGTTTAGACTCTCCTTATGATACAAAGACGGTAGGGAGCAATGAACAGGTGTTTAACATTTATGATTGTGTTATGTTATATGTAAAGATATATTAGAACACTGCAAATATAGGATAAATAAATTTAATGGGTGGTAATAACTATACATTTATATTGTTCATATAGCAAGTTTATAGGGAATAAAATATACTTTGAAAACAATTTACTGAGCTCACTGAATATAAACGTTAAGTTGGACAAGCTAGATATACTAACACACACGGAGTACTGCTACTCTGCCGTATTTGTTACTACTGTCTTTCTCTTTTTGTTGCAGCCAGAACATCTTTGTCTCAGATTTACTGCAGAGAACACTGTCAAATGACTTGGCTGAAAGGAATCCAGTTCCTTCTTCTTGTCTTGCTAAACAGCCCTGTAGAAGTAAAGTCCTGACAGACTGGTTGCTAAAATGAAGTAATGGCGCCTAAGTTTACTAGTACAAATTTGGCGCCACTAGAGCTGCTAATCGAACTGAGCATGCTCAGTTGATCTTGAATATCTCGCCCATGATAGTAACAACAACAATTTAACTCCCTATATCTTATCTAGTACACAATAAACGTTGTCTGTCTGAATATAAGTTTATTAATCACAAATATATGAAGCCCTGCTATTGTGTTGCAGTACGTCATCACTTCGTTACAATGGGGGGAGTTCCTGCCAAGCATTGGGACCAATTGAGGAACATAAGCCAGCAAACCATATATTTATTAAAGTATGCTTCCCAATGAACAATAGTTAGTTAAAACAGTATAAATATAAAATCATATCAATATAATAAGATATTATTAATATTAACATAAATAAAAAGTCAAAACATTATAAATCAGTTTCATTGATGTATACATCTGTAATGGTCTATATTTTACAGTTATCTTTGTAGAGTGTGCAGTAGTCAATGACTAAGATATGTTAAGATATGTTAAGTTGACTTTCTTTTAAACTATACCATCTAAAATTATAATAAGAGGATGACCACTTAAAAACAACTGCTGAGCATACACTAGAGTAAAACACAATATTATTACCCTTTATTATGGATGAAAACAAGGCAACATATTTCTCAAAGATCTACAGATGATCTCCACATTCCCTATATAATGTAATATTATTAATATTTTAGAAAATAAAAGTACACACTAATTAACTTAACACATATATACAGACTATAATGAATGTCAAACAATTCTAAGGAAAATAATTTAACTGCTTAAAGTAATGAGAATCATGTAACTTGATAAAGTCTATAAAAACTGAGAAGGCAATCCTTGATAAGGTATACAGTACTTCACTACAGCATTAGCTGCAGTGCAATAGAGAGATAAAGAAGATGTGGACAACATAAACATAATATGCATGATGAAAGCTTTGATTTAATTATGTCACTGAATAATGTTGTGTCTACATGAGCACCATATTCAATAATATCCTCATACCTTTGTATATCCCTTCTTTTTTAAGATACATTGACTAGTTTTTGAAGAGCCACTTGAAGTAAAGTTCTTCCATTCTGTCCAACATCATTTATTACAGCATCACCTCCTACTTCAGGAGAAGACACAGTTAGTGAAAGGTATTGGTAAATGAAATCAGAGTTAGACAAAAGTAATTCTGATCCTTCTGGATAATAAACATAGGTTAAAACAAAGTCATTGGTTAAAGAGATTAGCTCAAAAGGAGAAGATGAACTGGAAGATTCTCAGCTCGTTATCCACATGGAAAAACGTTCTTAATACTTCATGTTTGTCATCTGGTTCAACTGGTAGCTGTAGATGGTATTGAGTCTGTTAGTCCAAATTTAATGTACAATGGAAAATTAGGTAGATATGCTGTTTGAGAAGCTTATTAATTAATACATAAAACGTGTTTAGGACACTGTGTGTATGTAACATGAAATCAAGGAAAAGGATAGAAATTGGGTGGCTTGGAACATAACTCTTCATGTATATTAGTTCTAACAAAACCCTCTTTTAATCACAGATTCACCTTCTTTAAGCTACCTTTATCAATCACCACATTCAATAGGTAATGAATACAATACATACTCTACCTAGACATCATTGTGGGATGGAAGTGATTGTCATACTCTTTTGTCTCTAATCAGCAATTAAGTGTGAGGCTCAAACGTGTGTTTTTTTCTCTATTAGATATTGTGCTGCTGAAATAAGTCTATAAAATTGGTAACCAGTGTTAGTAGAGATATGTTAATGTTTCTCTATATAACATCAATATTTTGTAAAATAAAGCATGCAAATAAAGTAATTTAATTAAACATATATATTCTAAGGAAAATAGTCAAACTGCTTAAAGTAATGAGGATCATGTAACTTGATAAAGTCTATAACATGAGAAGGAAGTACTTGATAAGGTATATAGTACTTTACTACAGCATTAGCTGCAGTACAATAGAGAGATAAAGGAAGATGTGGGGAACATAAAGATTTGTAAGATGGAAGCTTTGATCTAAATATGTCATTGAACAACGTCAGGCCTTTACTGTTAGTTGTGTCTACATGAGCACCATATTCCAATAATATCCTTATAACTTCCTCCATTTCATAAAATAACCTTATAAATTTCTCTACTCTTTCAATTTGTATGCCTCTTGAAGAGCAAGTTGAATTAAAGTTCTTCCATCCCATCCAACATTATTTATTACAGCATCACCTCCTACTTCAAGGAGAAGACGTAGTAGTGAAGGGTATCGGTAAATGAAATTAGATTTAGACAAAAGTAATTCTGATCCTTCTGGATAATAAAGATAGTTTGAAAACAAACTCTTTGGCTAAAGAGATTAACTCAAAAGGATAAGATGAATTGGTAGAATGACAGCTACATATCCACATGTAAAAGATTGTTAATACTCCATCTTCGTTATATTGTTCAACTGGTAGCTGTAGATGATATTTGGTCTTCAGAGCTGTTAGTCCAAATTTAATATACAATGGAAAATTAGGTGGATAATCTCTTTGGAGAAGCTCACGAATAAATACATGAAAGTAGCCAAGGACACATGTTTGTAACATAAATTTGAGGAAAAGAATAGTAATTGGGTGGCTTGGAACATACCTCTTCACATACACGGTTTCTAATAAAACAGCTCTTTTAATCACAAACTCACCTTCTTTGGGATATCCTTTATAAATCATTCTATCTCCTACTTTCAAAAGGTATTCAGTACATACTCTACCTAGACATCGCTCATAAATCAATGCATGTTGAATGAGTATTTCTAAAGTATTGCCCAGTAATGCATCCAGTTCTTCCTTTGTTTTCACCTCCTCACGTAGATTATATTCATCTACAGGTAATGGATATGACAACTGGACATTATGTTCCTTCATTATATCAAGACCTTTAATCCATATACGGTAAAATCCAATTTTCTCATCAAACAAATCCAAGGCATGCTGCCTTATAGCTTTTAACAAATATACATTGACTTTACATTCTTTAGGACAATCTTTTTCCTTTGAAGAAAAATCTCTATTATAGCCTCTTTTCCAGTACAAAGCAGCAAGATACACAGGAGATGGTATGTAATCAATATCTGTAACACAAGAAGTAGCAGTAAACATAGGAGGTGCTCCATAGTCTAATAAAAGCTTAACTACTTCATAACCAGTAGTATGTGAAATACTATGATGTAAAGCTGTGTAGCCGCGATCTTTTTACTCGTTGATAAAACATTAGCATTGTTATCAAGCAATAATCTTAAAATCTGAATTTTGGCTTCTTTTGTTAGGAGGCCATTTCTGATGACTTGTATTAGTGGACTAATGCCCTTATTACAGGTCTTATTAATATCAGCACCACACTCCAATAAATACTTTATAGTCTCGAAGGAATGTGCATGATGTAATGGAGTACTCCCATCAGTTGATGCCTTGTTTATTTCAGCCCCTTTTGAAATTAAATATTGAATTATATTTAGAGATTCTTGGTCACAGTCATCACTATGTTCTACTTTACAAGCTGCTATTAGTGGAGTAATTGCTGTTTTCTTCTCCAAAAAAACACCCCCAATGTATTTACATCAATGATATTAGGGAAAGTCTCAACGAAGTACTGGACAATCTTAAATTTACCCCAATAACAAGCAATGACAAGAGGTGATTCCAACATGTACTTTAGTGGAGGACAAAACGTGGTTGGTCCAAACCGAGCTCTTTCATTAGGTTGTACTTCTTTTATCAATGTCTTTGTCTCAGTTAGTTTGCCATGTTTGGTCCAGTAACACAATTGTTGATACTTTTTCTTTACTGAATCTATAGTCTGCCATGACGTTTAGATCACTACTTTTTTAAACGTAAGTTCGGTTATGAGAGAGCTCTTCCCTAAAGACACGCCGGTTCTCTGGTAGATAAAATCATCATTAATTTTACTTAATTAATACAAGATCTTCAGTGATAGAGGCCAGCCCTCCCTTCAATGTACAGGGTGGAGCTATCATTTTGTGTGCAGGCTTTTAAAGGTGTTAGCAATAACAACAAGCTGAAATAAACTAGTTAATGGTACATAATGTTTTGTCTTAGTGTTAAGTTCCTCAACGTCTTAATACAGGTAATGAAGACTCTGAAGACAACCATTTTACAAGTGAAACCATAGCAACGTGTCTTCTCTCAGACACTCCTCATTATTCTGTATCCTGATAAGCACTATTGGTTCTATAATAGGTTACAAGTATATTTAGATGAACATCATCCTGATAACAGTAATTTTGTCACAAACAAATTAATTCCTTACATCAAAAAGACTGCTATACTCTTGTTACATTCTTGAGGTAATGTTTGACATGATACAATTACCTTACTTCTGCTTAATTGTTAGTTTATTAATTGTTGTCTATAGTTAACAATACCAGTACACTTATATTTATGTATTTGTAGGTTTTCATCTCTTAGAGAGAGCATCTTCCTGTTTTCAATTAATTGGATTAGATTTTATGGTATCAATTGACTGGAATATTTGGTTCATTGAGGTTAATGTCTACCCTGGAAGTCTAAAGATTGGGTATATAAATGATTATCATCATAATCAAAAAGTAAGTCACAGTAGGTACACAACATATTTAATGATAAATATTATATTTCAATTAATCATACACAAAGAATGTGTTTCTCTAGTTTAATATATAATGTACCTCATATATCATAATAACATTTTTTATTACAGAAGGACATGCTTCATTTAGTGATGATAATGTGACAGACACTTCAAGTGTTCCTGGACATCCTGTAGGAGAATGTTTTTTTTCACAATTAATATGGAAGGAAAATCCTCCTAATTATCTATTAGATAAGTATAACCCTCTATATCAATTTAATCATTTAAACTTATGTTAAATTTAGTGTACATTTTATTACATCATTAGTGGTTTTGTGTTATCATATAATTATTAACAGGAATGTAGGCAAAGAAATTACATGATGTTATCATGTTTAGATGGACTACATTCTTGATCAATTGAAATTGTTTGATTTGCCACCACTATGACCTTGAATAAAAACAAAACATAACAAGTGTCTACTGCACTGTTTCAAATGTATCTTTTATCCTTACTAACATTACTAGAAGTATTGTAATAAAAATGAATTTTTAACAAATCAGAAAATAAAAATAGGGTTATATGCATGAAGGTCACAACAAGATGATTTAATGTACAACACCCATAGTTAGCTTACTTTGGCATACATCATTATTATTACTTAAAATTATGATGGAACATTGACAAGTGATAAAAAGGTAGATCCATTTATGTTTTACACAATCAGGAATAAACAGTGTTTTACAAGTGATGATAATGAATGAATATCCATTCTGCCTAAATAGTTATACCTCTTCTATCATTCACCTTATATTGATATGGATACTTGATCACACTATATATAACTGTGATGATGTAATTACTTCAGTACAAATTCTGAATTAATAACCAAATGGCATATACAAGGGTATACACCTTTTAAAATGCTAAAAAAAGAAAATATAGATATTTTTAAAAGCCTGCAAAGTTATTACAAGACATCTTGATATTGTCAATGGACAATAGATACCAATATGTTGACATATATGACTTAAATTATGATGAGAATCAAAAGAACACCACTACGAGATAGCTAGTAATAGACCAGGAAAGAGAGAAATATGCACTTCTAATGTCATATATGCTTATATTTAATTCCCATTTTAGTATGTGATTCAAACATGTGTTCAGGTTCTTTGATTAGTAAACCAAATGTCACTAAATTTAATTTTATTCATTAAACCATTTTTTAAGGTTATCCATTAACTATGTATGTGTGAGAAGACAAATGAAAAGAAGGCAACATATCTTCCCATGGTCTAAAGATGTCTCTACATTTCCTTATAAAGAGCACAAACTAATTTAACTGAACATGTACACACAGACTTTAATAAACATTAAACAATTCTAATAAAAATAATCCAACTGCAGTAAAGTTCTTCCATCCCATCCAACATCATTTATTACAGCATCACCTCCTACTTCAAGGAGAAGACATAGTAGTGAAGGGTATTGGTAAATGAAATCAGAGTTAGACAAAAGTAATTCTGATCCTTCTGGATTATAAAGATAGGTTATAGTTTATTGATGTTTTTAAATATACAACTTGCATCATGTAAGTAAACTTGCTAAGAACTCCAAATTTGTTTTATTTGTTAAAATATGTTACTTCCAAGTGTGGTCACTAAAGCTTATATTTAGAAGAGACATCCTTAGTTCACTTAGTTCAATGCTACAAGTCAGATTCTATACTCCTGGCAGTAGAGGCTGGTGTCTAGGTCATGAGACAGTCTTTCCCTATCGATGGAGGAAGGGCTGTCATTAACTTGTGCTCTTTAGTAGAGGAACAATCATTGTGGGTAAAATCTAGAACCAGCTCTCCCCTATAAAATAACAATCAATGGAGTGTGAGGCTAACCTAACACTTCCTGCTAATAGTCATATGGTTAGTTGTGTACTGAGTTTATGACAGTAAGATAATAATTTATAATCAATTTATATAATAATTGTGTCTTAGTGTTAACTGTCCTTAACATTTCATTATAGGTAATAAAGTCAGAACAAAACCACCATTCTATATAAGTAAAGCTAAACAATATGACTTTTCTCAGACACTGCTGTATCCTAGTGTTCAACCATAACTTTGAAATGGTATTCGTAGATGTACCATGCCTTACTTCACTGATGCAAAATAGGACATGAACAGCAATGGCATGTCGTAAAAGAAAGACTTTCTAGTGATAAATAATGAAGAAATAAAGTTTTGTTTTCTGGTTGAAGTATTCATCTTAAAAATTTTTTTCACCAAACAAAAAAGATAATGTTTGGTTTTTGTTTTCTGATGATGTGTTTACAAATGTTTTTATGGCCTCTTAACTCTCTCTCAGCCACTTTTCAAAGCTCAGCTTTGTAAATCAAGTGTGTTAATGGGGCTGTTCCTCATGTTTTTACAACTTAAACTAAGGATAAGTGGGAAACATATCTATTGCTCCAGAGCTTTCTTAAATCTTATAAAATGTCAGTGCTGAAGACTTACTTGATCAGTGAACGATACTTGAAGGACACAAAACCAAACAGCATGTGGTTAATTAAATCTAGAAGAAAGTTTGGAGGTTGTGGGATTGAAGTGATTGTCATGCACTCATACATCTAATCCCTAATTAAGTGTGTGGGTCAAACATGTGTTCAAGGTGTCTAGTAGATTATGAGCTGCTGAAAATATGTCTATAAATTGGTAACTAAATTTAATTTTATTTATTAATCCATTTTTTGGATATGGATAAATTCCGTGTGAGGGGACAGTCACTTGTCACTCTACAAATGAAAACAAGATAAGGTCTCAAAATTTCTCTAAGTAACATCATTATTATTTTATAAAATAAAGCATGCAAATAAACTAATTTAACTTAACATGTACAGACGACTATTAATGAATGTCAAACGGTTCTAAGGAAAATAAATCTAACTGCTTAAAGTAATGAGGATCATGTAACTTGATAAAGTCTATAACATGAGAAGGATTAGTCCTTGATAATGTATACAGTACTTCACTACAGCATTAGCTGCAGTACAATAGAGAGATAAAGGAAGATGTGGAGAAACATAAAGCTTTGTATGATGGAAGCTTTGATTTAACTATGTCACTGAACAACGTCAGGCCATTACTGTTAGTTGTGTCTACATGAGCACCATATTCCAATAATATTCTTATAACTCCTCAACTTTGTGATGCATTAACTGCCTTTTTAAGAGCTACCTGAAGTAAAGTTGTTCCATCCCATCCAACATCATTTATTACAGCATCACCTCCTACTTCAAGGAGAAGACGTAGTAGTGAAGGATATTGGTAAATGAAATCAGAGTTAGACAAAAGTAATTCTGATCCTTCTGGATAATAAAGATAGGTTAAAACAAACTCATTGGCTAAAGAGATTAACTCAAAAGGATAAGATGAATTGGTAGATTCACAAGCTCTTTATCCACATGGAAAACAATAGTAATACTGACGATTGTCATTTGGTTCAAACTGGTAACTGTAAGTGATATTTGGTTTCAGAGCTGTTAGTCCAAATTTAATGTACAATTGAAAATTAGGCGGATATCCTCTTTCAAGAAACTTACGAAACTAATACATGTAATTCATCCAGAACAACTTTGTGTAATATGAAAACGAGGAAAAGGATAGGGAATTGGGTGGCTTGGAACATATTTCTTCAATATATTTGTTTCTAATAGTATACCTCTTTTAATCACAGATTCACCTTTGTTAAGATATCCACGATCAATCATTCTTTCTCCCACTTCAATAGGTAATGAATACATATTCTACCTAGACATCGTTCATAAAGCAATGCATATTGAAAAAGTATTTCTAAAGTATTACCCCATATTGCATTCAGCTCTTCCTTTGTTTTCACCTCCTCACGTAGGTCATATTCATCTACTGGTAATGGATATGAAAGCTGAAACATTATGTTCCTTCATGATTTCAAGACCTTTAATCCATATACGGTAAAATCTCAATTTTGTCCTCTTCTCTATGAAAAAAAAATATATTGCTAGACCTATACGCCCCATAGCTGTCAACAAATATACATCAACTACACATTCTATAGGACAATCTTCTCTTTGAATAAAAAACATCCACTATAGCCTCATTCCCAGTAAATGCAGCAGCAAGATACACAGGAGATGGTATGTAATCAATATCTGTAACACAAGAGGTATGGGGGGTAGCAGTAAACATAGGTGGTGCTCCATAGTCTAATAAAAAACTTAAGTACTTCTTCATAATAAGTAAATGGACTATGACAAGCAATGGGTAAAGCTGTGTAGCCATTTTTTGTACGTTGATAAACATTAGCATTGTTATCAAGCAAATATCTTAAAATCTGAATTTGAGCATCTTATTCTGAATGAAACTTCCAGCAACATTTACTAATAGGCTAATACCCTCATTACAGGTCTTATTAATATCAGCACCACACTTCAGTAAATACTTTATAGTCTCAAGGGAATGTGCATGACGTAATGGAGTACTCCCATCAGTTGACGACTTGTTAATTTTTGGCCCTTTTGAAAATTAAATGTTTAATTATTTTTGAGAAGCTTCGTCACAATCATCACTACGTTCTGCCATACAAGCTGCTATTAGCGGGGTAATAGCTGTTTTGTTGTTATAAAATATAACAGCTAATGTATCTACCATCAATGATATTAGGGAAAGTCTCAAGAAAGTACTTGACAATCTTAAATTTGCCACAATAACAAGCAATGACAAGAGGTGATTCCAACATGTACTTTAGTGGAGGGCAAAACGTGGTTGGTCCAAACCGAGCTCTTTCATTAGGTTGTACTTCTTTTATCAATGCCTTTATCTCAGTTAGTTTGCCATGTTTGGTCCAGTAACACAATGTTGGTACTTTCTTTACTGAATCTATAGTCTGCCATGACGTTTAGATCACTACTTTTTAAACGTAGGTTTCGGTTATGAGAGAGCCCTTGACTACAATGAAAGATAAAGACACGCCGGTTGTCTGGTAGATAAAATCATCATAATTTTACTTAATTACTACAATATCCCTTCAATGATAGAGGCCAGCCCCTCCCTTCAATGTACAGTGTGGAGCTAACATTTGGTGAGGTTTGTGTGCAGGCTTTAAAAGCGTTAGCAATAGCAACCTGCTGAATAAACGAGTATATACATAATAGTTATTACTTGAAGGATGTATATTTGATATTGGAGCTTTCATTCTTTTTTAGCTAACACACAGCCATATATATGTTATTACATCATGATGGATACCACAATAGGAAAGTACATGATAACATATGTACAATTATTACTTAACTGTATATGAGATTTCTTATATATTTGAAGTACATATACTGGTTATTATTCTGGACATGCCTATAGGAGAATGATTTCATTCTTAGATATTAAGACGGAAGGAAAATCCTTCTAATTGTTTATTAGATAAGTATAATCCTCTACATGAAATAATGATTCAAACTAGTGTTAAATTTATTGTACATTTTATTATGTCATTAGTACTTTTATATTGTCATATAATCATTAACTGGAGTATAGGCAAGATATTTCATGATGATCAATTTGGTGCCACTCAGGGCTTGAATAAACAACACTTAACACAAGTGTCTAATGCACTGTCTCAAAGGTATCTCTATCCTTACTAACATTACTAGAAGTCTTGTAATAAAGATCCTTTAGCAGGAAGAAAATGATAAATTTCAATGCATCAAAGTCACAACAAAACGATCTAATGGTACCACAGCTGTGGTAACTTTACTTTGAATTACTTCATCATTATAACTTAAAATTCATTATTAACTTAAAAATGAATTATAAGGGACATGTGATAAAAAGGGAGATCCCTTTTATTTTACACGATTAGGAATAAGCAGTGTTCACAAGTGATGATAAATAATTCTGCCTGAATAGTTATACCTCTTCTCTCATTCACCTTATATTGAAATGGAACTTAATCACACTATATATAACAGTGATGATGTAATTACCTTCAGTACAAAATTCTGAATTATATAAAACTGACATATACAACGGTATTAAAATGCTAAAATATGGACATATAGGTATTTATAGACACCTGCAAAGTATTACAAGACATATTGATATTTGCAGCCTCAATAGGCAATATAATACGAATATGTTACTATAGTATGTCTTAGATGCTATGACTTAAACAGTACTAGGCCAGAAAAGAGAATGTGGCACCTTTAATGTCATACTCCTCATATCTAATTCCCCAATTTAGTATGTGACTCAAACATGTCTTCAGGGTGTGTTTTCTCTAATTAGACTTTTTAAACCCAGCTATAACTAAAACTTATATTAGCCATTGTTATAGGTTGTACATAAAACTCTGTACAAGAAGACAGCCACTCTACAAATGAAAACAAGGCAACATGTCTTCCTAAGTTTATAGATATCTCCACATTTCTCTATGTAATGTAACATTATTAATATTTTATAAAATAAAGTACACAAACTAATTTAACTAACACGTACATACAGACTTTAATGAATGTCAAATAATTCTAAGGGAAAATAATCAAACTGCTTAAAATATTGAGGATCATGCAACTTGATAAAGTCTATAAACATGAGAAGGTAGTCCTTGATAAGGACACAGTACTCACTACAGCATTAGCTGCAGTACAATAGAGAGATAAAGGAAGATGCAGAGAACATATAAAGCTTTGATTTAACTATGTCACTGAACACATGTCAGGCCTTTACTTTTAGTTGTGTCTGGATGAGCACCATATTCAATAATATCCTTATAACTCCTCTATTCTTTCAATTTTGTACGCATTAACTGCCTTTTTAAGAGCAACTTGAAGTAAACTTCTTCCATCCCATCATACATCATTTTATTATAACATCACCTCCTACTTCAAGGAGAAGAGGAGTAGTAGGAAAGATCTTGGTAAATGAAATCAGAGTTAGACAAAAGTAATTCAGATCCTGTCTGGATAATAAAGATAGGTTTAAAATAAACTTTTTGGCTAAAGAGATTAACTCAAAAGGATAAGATGAATTGGTAGATTCATGGGTCTTTATCCACAATGAAAACAATAGTATACTTGACGTTTGTCATAATTGTACATCCTATTCATCATACCGTGTCAGTAAACTGCCATCCTATTAAATCGTTATCAGTAGAAAAAGGAAATTAAAATAAATAAAAATTATGTTTAAAAACAGGGGTTTTTCCCTAATTTTAGGGTTACCAGGGATATTTAAATTAAGTAACCAAAAGAAAAGGTTTAAAATTGGGTACCAAAGACAAAAAAACAAAAGAAAAAATTTCCAAAATAAATCAAAATTCTTTAGTAAATACTTTTTAAATAAATCAAACCAAACTAAAACTTAAGTCCAATAAAAAATAAATTTAAAAAAAACAACAAAGTGTTCAAGAAAAATAAAGGAAAACCCAAAAATTTTTAAAGGCCATAAACAAGAGTCCAAAGGAGAGTAAAAAATAAAGGAACCAAAAACGTTTTTAAATTGGACTTAAATGTAAACTTTAAAAAATTTTTATCCCCCCAATAATCTTATCTTTCCCCTTTCAACCCTTTAACAACTAATATTTTCCACATACCTTTATTTAACCACCCACTTAAGAAAAATGTAAAATTTAATTAAAATTTAAAAATATTCCCTTCCCTTAAATAAAATTATTTTTATTATTTACTAAAATAATTTAATTCAATTTTAAACCACTTAAAATAAAACGTGAAAATTTAATAAATTAAACAAAAGGTTATAAAATCAATCTATATGTTATTAGAGAAATACCCATTCCCATTAGTCATCAAAGAAATTAGAATTAAAAAATATTAATGGTTTAAAGTATAATACATAAACAAGTTAAAAATAAGGAACAAACTTAATAATCCAAATCCAAAAAAATAAAAAAAAAGTTTAAAAAATGTAATTATTTAAAAAAAATAATTTACAATTTTAAGTCAAATCTTCCAATCTATCTTTCAAAATATTATAGAAAAGGCTTTTAAGACATTAATTTAAAATTAAAAAGTGGTTAAAATTTGAAATACCCTTTACAGTTTATTAAACTATAATTAACAGTTTTTTTAACTTTTCTTATATAAAATCAATATTAGAACATAATTTTTACAAAAGAACAAATATTATAAAAAATTTATAAAGATAGTAATTATAATACTAGGCTTTTACAAGTATCAATTTTGGGAAAAAATTTTAATAAAAAATAAAAGTTTTTAAAATAATTTATAATTTTTTAAAAAATTACCAAAGTAGGAAATATTAATAAAAATATAAAATATTTTTTATTAAAAGAAGGTATCATTTAATGGATTTTAAACCTTAATTATTTAACAGAAAAAAGTCCAAAATAAATAAAAAAATTATAAAGCCATAATTTAAAAAGGGGGTTTTATAAAAACTTATAATTTTAAAAAATCATTTTTATTTAATAAAAGGAAACCACTTAAAAAACAGGTAAATAAAATTAAAAAATAATAGGCAGCAAAAAATTTAAAAAACTTATACCATAATAAGTAAAAAAGGGTTTAAATTTAATTAAAAAAAAAAGGGTAAATAAAAGGCTTAAAGAACACAAAAAAGGTAACAATAAATTAAAACAAACAGAAGGGGTTAAATACAGGATTAAAGAAATAAAAAAAAACCCAAAGGTTAAACAATATAAAGGGGGTTTTAAAATTAATTAAGAAAAAGGGGTTAAAATAAAAAATAATTAAATTACGAAAAAGGGTTTAAAAAGGTTAAAGACCCCAAAGGGGTTAAATAATTAAGGAAAAACCAAAGGGGTTTTTGAAAAAAAAGTTAAAAAGACCAAAAAAACAAAGGGTTAAAAAAAAAAGGGGGTTTTTATAAATATGAAAAGGGTACGTTATACCAAAAAGAAAACAGGGAAGAAATAGTAAAACAAAAACAAAGAGAAGAGAGGGGGTACCACAAGAAAGAAAAGGAAAAAATTTAGAAATATGAAAAATAACAAAAACATTTCTCATGTCCAAATCCCTATTAAACCCGAAATCAACCACCATAATAATTATTCCATTACAAAAAAAACCCCCCATACTCAAACACACAAAAAACGTAACCCAAGAACAAGATAAAGAGCACAACCAACAATTAATATTTTTCCAGGTCCTTTAAACAATATGATGTCCACACGTGTGAGTAAAACCATTAAAAGGAACCAAAAATTTTAATTTTACTGTAATTTAATATAAACTATTTTCCCCCACTTCAATCATCATCCCCTCCCACCCTTCCCCCTTCTCAAAAATTTCTTATTTTCCCCATTACCCTCCAATTAATTAAAAACTAAATATAACAAAATTACCCCCCACCACTCATTCCAACCCTACCTCCTTTTCATCAAAATTCCTTTCACCCATAACCCATTAACCCAATTTAAGTTTAATAATAAAATTAAATCCTTACCCAAAAGTTTAATAGAAAAAAAAAGGGTTTTAAAGTCAATTAAATAGGATTTTAGGAAAATATGTTTAAGTTATTAAAATAATTAAAATTAAAAAATAAAAAAATTTCATTTATAATAACAAATAAAATTAAAAATAAGAAAACCCTTTATTAAAACCAAAATCATTAAAAAATTATAAAAAATTTTTTAAAATTCCATTTATTTAAACAATAATTCATTAAGCAGTAATTTAATAGAATATTAATAAATTATTTTTATCATTTAAACTGGGTTATTGAACGACTTTTAATAAACAATTGGGTGTTACAAAATTTATATCACCTTATAGTTTATTATTAACCAAAAAACAAATTGTTTTTAAAATTTTATAAAACCCACTATTGAAATTTAAATTATTACATGAACAAAATTAGTAGAAATTTAATTTAAAAAAAATAACTTAATAATAGTTTTATAACTTACAGAGTGAACAATTTTTAAAAACAAATTCATTTAAAGAAAATTAAAAATAAAAAATTTTTAAATTTTTTATTAAATTTAAATAGGAAAACATTCAAGACCAGTCATAAAAAAAATATTATTAAAAAAATTAATTAAAAGGTTTTTTTAAATTCAATTATTTTTTAGGAAAAACCCTATTTAAAAATAAAAAAAGTTTTAAAACCAGAAAAAATACAAATCTGGTAAAAAAATACTTTAAACTATGGGCCCCATATTTAGGGAAAGAAAAGTTTAATTTAAAATCTTAAAAATAACCTTTCCCCGCAACAAAGAAGGAAACCAAAACCCCTGTGGCAAGAAAAGAAGAAAATTATGGGAATAAGAAATTTAAATAAAAAATAGGAAATTTGAAATTTTAGGTTAAAAAAGTATAAAAGGAAAAAAACCTCTTGAATTTAAGCCCGTAAATTTTTGATCTTAAAAAAAGTAAAATTTAGTTCAAAAAGATAAGGAAAAAAATCCGATGCCAGAAAAAAGGCCCAAAAAGGGATCCAAAAAAAAGGGTTGAGTTCATAAAAGAAGGGAAAATTTAATCAAAATAAAAAAATTTTAAAGTAAAAAAAAATAAGGGGCCAAAAAAGAAGAAAAAAAAAGAAAAATATTGGCAATTTTAAAAAATTTTAAATTAATAAAAAAACCAACCAAACAAAACAAGCAACAAACAAAATACGAAAAAAAAAAGATTAACTGGGGAAATAAAAAAAAAAGTAATTTTCAGGGAAAAAAAAATTTTTAGTCAAAAAGTATGAAAAAAAAATTAGGAGACAAAAAAAATATAATGTTAGAAAATAAATATTTAAAAATAACAAAAAAAAAAAATTCAACAATATAAATTAAAAATCAATAAAAATTTCCCAAAATAAAATTAAAAATTGAAAGGTTAAACTCAAGTAAAAAAAAAATCCAAAAACTACTAATAACCCCAAAAATTTACAAAAAATTTACATAAAATTATTAAGTTACAAAATTAAGTTTTATTAACAAATCACAAAAGGGTTAAAAAAGAATTTAACAAAATATAAAACAAATATAATAATAAATTTTGGAAATTTTCTCAATTAATAAAATACACAGGAATTTTGGGTTATTTTACATGAAATTTTCATTTAAAAAAAAGGTTTTCAAAAAAAGGGGTTTTTAAAAGACATTTTTCAAAATTTTAATATTTATAAGGGCTGGTTTATTTAAAAAATTTTGTTAGTTAATGTAAAGAAATATAGGACATTTGGGTTTTCCTTTATACATTAAGGTCAAGGGGATTACAATTTAACATTACGAGTAAAAAGTACAGTTTAAAATCTCTAATGGTAAAAAGATTTATGTCAATTTGGTGGTTTAAATAACTAAAAAATAAAGAATTTTTAAAAATAGCAAAATTGTATTTTTAAAAATAGTTTTATAAAATAATTTGGGTTATGAGAAAAAATGGCATAATATTAAAAAGGGAAAAGTAATATAAAAGTTTTTTTTTGAGTTTGAAAATTAAAAAGGGAAAGGTTGATTTCTCAAAGGGGGTATTAAAAATTTTGAGGGTTTTAACAATTTGTGATGGGTAAAAGCATTAAAATAATGGGAAAAAAGGACAATTTAAAAATAAAGAAGTTTGAAAAATTTGTTTAAATTTAGGGCAAAATTTTTTTTAAAAGTAAAAAATAGTTTACATAACCTAATTAAATTAAACAAAACTTTGATGAATTAAAAGTTTATATGAAAACCCAGGGATTTGGTAAGGGAAATTTGAAGTAAAAAAATTTTGTAGAAATTAAAAGGTTTAATTTTAGGTAATTTTAATAAATTAAAAGGGGAAGTTTTTGAAGTAATTTAGGCTTAAAAAGGGGATAAATTTATCGTAAGATTACCAAAAGGGTTTAAAATGATTAAAAAAAGGAAAAAAATTAGTGTCCAAAGGAACATTATAAACAAAAAAATTAAATGGTAGAAAAAAAATTGGACAGTAGAAGAATATTTAGTTTAAAAGAATGAGAAATATAACCAAATAAAGACACCTAAAACAGTAAAATTTACATTTAAAAGGGAAAATTGAAAAAAAAAGAAAAGGAAAATAAAAGGGAAAAAGTTGAAAAAATAAAGGGTTAAACCCAAACAAATTTAAAGTATCAAAAAAGTATTTAACCCAAAATCAAAAAGGGGTTTGAAATTTTAAAAATAAAAATTAAACAGGTTATGAATTTAAGGAGCTGTTTAAAAATTAAAAGAGACTTTCAATAGATGTTAAATACAACCCAAAAAGAAAGCTACCCAAGAAATAGTAATAAACTAATTTACGAAGTAATGGCCAGGCTTCAAAGTTTAATGTAAATACAACCTTGATCTCCAGGTTAAATTTAAGCCCAGGATTGGTACTAAGATTTAAGAAAAGTTATCAACCCGGGGGGAAGAAGCCATTTTATTTTAGAACAAAATTTAAATTAAAATTGGGGTTTTCAACAATAAATAAAATTTTGTAATTTACTAAGAAAAGGCAGCCAAAGAAAAGGGTTAAAAATAAAAAGGTGAGTAAAAGGCATTTATGTAAAAAATGGGAAACAAAGCAGTTTGAATTAGGTTTTTTGGAGATTTCTTTAAATATTTTTTGTTATTGTGAACAAAGCTATTTTGTTTTCGAGGTGATGTAATTTTTGTGGAAAAGGAATAAGGAAGGGACATTAATTAGGAACAAAAGAAATGTAGCAGCAGATGGTTGTCCTTTTCTTTAAAAAGGGGAGGGAAAAAGCAAGATTTTGAGAAATGAGGCGGTTTAATCAAAGGATTAAAAATTGGTTATACGGTTTTGGCACTATTTAAAAAAGGCCAAAGTAGTTAAAATGGTTGGTTGGGTTTTTAAAATGGTATTAAAAATTAGTAAAATAAATGAAATTAAAAAATTTTATGGAAATTTTAATTATTTGGAACAAAATTGAACCAAAGAAAGGTAATTTAAGACAAGAAAAAGCATTTTAGATTGTAAATTTTTAATATTAAAATTTAAAATATTGTTTAAACTTGGTGAATCAAAAGGGGGATGGGAGGTTGAAAAGGGAAAAATTTGGAAGAATATTGTTTTTGGAAATTTAAAAACCAAATTTTTAAATTAAGAAAAAGACATGTCATAATTTTTTATAAAAAAAAAAATTTTGATAAGGTTGTGAATACAGGGGTTTTGAAAAAGGAATTGTAAGAACAACCTCACTTGTTGATACAGATCATACAGATCAAAAAAAAAAAAAAAAAAAAAAACCATGTTATCATATCCTCCGTTACTATATTCATTTACTCCTTAGTCTGGTTTGACAGGTATCACTGTAACACCATTAAGTCCACCATCCCTCACCATGATCTTAATATTTATTTATTTTATTGCCATTAATATAACAGTCATAATTATATTTAATGAGATAATTACTTCAGAAAAATCAGAATTAATAAAAAACGAACCTTAACATGGTATATTTTCAAAATGCTAAAAATTACAAATATAGTTACTTGTAAAAGCCTACAAGAGATATTTGTACCTAGGATCGGACAATAGATACTAATATGTTACCATTTGTCAGTATATTAGATGCTATTGACTTAAATTATGATACATGAATGAAAAGACCACACCATCAAATGATAAATAGTAATAGACCAGAAAAGATGGAGAAATAAGCATCTCTAATGTCAGACATGCTTATATCTAATTCCAATTTAGTGTTTGACTCAAACATGTGTTTTTCCTCTAATTTAGATTTGTAACCCAACTATAACTAATTTTAATTTTATTCATTAATCCATTGTTATAGTTTGTACACAACTCCTGTATCAAGATAACAGTCAATCTACAAGATTAAAACAAGGCAAGAGATCTTCCCATGGCCAAGAGTCTACAGATGTCCTCACTATTTCTCTATATAATATAATATCATCATATTTAATAAAATTGAAGCACACATACTAATTATAACTTAACATGCACACACATAGTTTTTAATGAACATGAAAAAATTCTAAGAAACACTAATCAAACTGCTTAAAATATTGAGGAACTTTGATAAAGTCTATAACTGAGAAGAAGTACTTGGTTAAGGTATACAGTGCTTCACTACCAGCATTCAGGCTGCAGTACAATAGAGAGATAAAGGAAGGTGTCGCGAACATAAAGCTTTGTATGATTGTAAGCTTTGGATTAACTATGTCACTGAACAATTGTAAGGCCTTTACTGTTAGTTGTGTCTTACATTGAGTACCATATTCCAATAATATCCCTTATAACTTCCTCTAGTCCTTTCAATTTTGTAATGCATTAACTGCCTTTTTCAAGAGCAACTTGAAGTAGTAAGTTCTTCCAATCCGCATCCAAACATCATTATTACAGCATCACCTCCTACGTTAAGCAAGGAAAACACACATAGTGAAGGGTACAAACAGGTATTGGTACATGAAATCAGAGTTAGACAAAAGTAATTCTGATCCTTCTGGATAATAAGCGATACTTTGAAAACAAACTCCTTGGCTAAAAGAGATTAACCTCAAAAGTATAAGATGAATTGAGTAGATTCACAGCTTCTTTATCCCATTTGGAAAACACTCCCTTAATACTTCATTTTTGGTCATTTATGGTTCAACTGGTATATTTTAGGTGATATAGGGGTCATCAGAACTGTTAGTCCACATTATATCTATATAATGGAAAATTAGCGTGGATAATTCTATTTTTCAGAAGGTGTACGATTAATACATGAGAAGTAGCTATGACATTTTTTGTAACATGAAATCAAGGAAAAGAAATCAGAATTGGGGTGGCTTGAAACATAACTTTTTATACCACATTGTTTCAATAGTGTATACTCTATTATCACAGATTTCACCTTCTTTAGGATGTCCTTTTATCAATAATTTCTCACCTCACCCACTTCCAATAGGTATTTGGTACATACTTACCAGACATCGCTCATAAATCAATGCATATTGGACCAAGTATTTTCAAATGTATTGTCCCATATTGCTCTAGCTGCTTCCGTTTTTTTCAACCTCCTCACGTATGTCAGATTCATGTAGCTGGTAATGGTATTGAAAGCTGACATATGTTTCTTTCATGATTCAAGATCTTTATAATCCATATATGGCCGAAAAAACCGCATTCTCTTTTCAATTTCATCATAACTACAATACAAGGTTTGACATCACGGTAGCGTTTAGCAAATATATATTTACTTCACATTCTAATAGGACAAACTTCTCTTTGAATAAAAATCTCTACTATAGCTTCATTGCCAGTATAAACAGCAAGATACACAGGAGAGGTAGTGTAATCAATATCTGTAACACAGAGAAGTAGCAGTAAGCGTAGGAGCTGTTCCATAGTCTAATAGGAAACTGAACTACTTCTTTTATAAGCAGAATGAAGTATGACTAGCAATGTGTAAAGCTGTGTATAGCCAACTGTTGTATGTTGCATAACATTAGCATGTTTTTCAAGAAAATATCTTAAAGATTGAATCTTTGCTTCTTTTGTTTAGGATGAGCCATTTCTGATGGACTTGTAATAGTGGACTGATACCCTCCTTACAGTGCCCTTATAATATCAACACCACACTCCTGTAAGTACTTTAGAGTCCAGGGAAAGTGCATGACTTAATGAATGTTGATCCATCCGTTGATGGTTTGTTAACTTTGGCCGCTTTTGAAATCAAATATTTAATTATTTTTTCTGTTGACTGCCACACAAGCTGTTATTAGTGGGGTAACTAGCTGTTCTTGTCCCTTGTCCAAAAACCTAATAGCCAATGTATTTACATCAATGACATACATTGGAAAACTCTCAAGGAAGTACTGGATCAATCTCAAATTTGCCCATAGCAACGCAATAAATAAAAGGTTATATTCCATTGTCGAATCCCACTAGTCTATTGCTAGAGATTATACATGAGAGGTTATATGAAAGTTTGTCAAAGAAATGCATCACTTGTGCTACCATCATAAAATATTGAGAAGTAATGGCATGTTTAAGAAGATTCACAGCTTTATAAATGTGTTAATGAGTAGTATTCCTCCATTTTTAATGCCATATAAATGATTATACTTCACTTAGGGATACATAAAACAATGTGTTACTTCAAAGTTAATGATGTATAAATAATACACATACTCAATATATATGTTCTTTGACACTGACTCCCATTTTTCTTTATTATAGAAGGACATGCTTGATTTAGTAATGGATAAAGAGACAGACACCGAAGGTGGTTCCTAGGCATGACCGTAGGAGAACATTTTCCATTCTGGGACTGGATACATATGGAAGAAACCTCCTCCAGATTGTACCCCACTTTTAATAAGTACAATCCCTTACTATCGAATTTAAAAGGACAAAGCCAAAAAATGCCCAACAACATGGGTTAATTAACAATCTAGATAGAAAAAAGTTTGGAGGTTGTGGGATTGAGTTTAGTGATTGTATTACACTCTTATATCTGTTTCCCCAATTACAATGAGTGTGAGGCTCAGACATCTGTACAAGGTATGCCTTTTTTCCTCTATTAGATTATTACCTGCTGGAAAAAGTCTATAAAAATTGGTGAATCCAATGTCTAGCTGTAACTAAATTTAATTTTATTTAATAATCCCCTTTTTAAAATCTGGATGAATTCTGTACAATAAGACGTCACTCATCACTCTACAAATGAAAACAAGCAACATGTCTTTATCAAAAGTCTATACAGAAAATAAAGCATTGCAAATATAAATAAGTATTAACTTAACATGTACTACAGACTTTACCTCATTCTTCCTTATGTTCAAACAATTCTAAGGAAATAGTCAAACTGCTAGTAAAGTAATGAGTGATCATGTCTTTCTTGATAAAGTCTATAACATGAGAAGGTCGCAGTCCTTGATAAGGTATACGTGACTAGTAACTTCGCTACAGCATTAGCTTGCAGTACAAGTAGAGAGATAAAGGAAATGCGACGTAGAACATAAAGCTTTGTATGATGGAAGCTTTTGAGTGGTTTAACTATGTCACGTGAACAAGTGTAAGGCCTTTATCTGTTATGTGTGTCTACATGAGCACCATATCCAATAATCCTTATAACTTCCTCTATTCTTTCAATTTTGTATGCATTAACTGCCTTTTTAAAGAGCGTACTTGAAGTAAATATGTTCTTCCATCCCATCCAACATCATTTATTACGAGTATCACCTCCTAGGTTGGGTGTCAAGAGATAAAGACAGTAGACACAGTCGTGAAGGATTTACGGTAATGAAATCAGGAGTTAGTAACAAAAGTAATTCTGATCTTCTGGATAATAAAGAAAGGTTAAACAAACTCCTTTTATTAACCAAGATCTGATTAACTCAAAAGTATATGATGAATTAGTAGATTCACAGCTCTTTATCCACATAGAAAACAATAGTAACACTTGACGTTTTTTTGTCATCTGGTTCAACTCGGAGAACTGTAGGTTATACGTTGGTCTTCAAGCTGTCAGTCCAACTTTAATGTACAATTGAAAATTAGGCGTGTATACTGGTTTGAGAAGCAGTTACGAACTAATATATGTAATTTATACCAGGACACCTTTGTGAGTATATATCAAACGAGGAAAAGGATAGGACCTTGGGGGCTATGGAACATATTTCTTCGCACATATATTTGTTTCTAAAGTACACCTCTTTTTAATCACAGATTCACCTTTGTTAAGCATTATCCCATTTATCAATCATTCTATTTCCTACATCCAATAGGTACTCAATACATACTCTACCTAGACATCGCTTCATTTAATCTAATGCATATTGAAAAAAAATTCTAAAGTATTACCCTCCCATACTGTATCCAGCTCTTCCTGTGTTTTCAACCCTCCCTCACGCAGGTTCATATTCTCTCGACTGGTAATGGATATGACAGCATGAACATTATATTCCCTTCATGATTCAAGACCTTTAATCCATATGTGGGTAAATACGTACTAATTATCTCCTCTCTTCTCCTTAAAAAAATACACCGTGCTCAGAAGATAGATTCCTCATAGCTGTCAACAAAATATACATCAACTATACATTCTATAGGACAATCTTCTCTTTGAAAAAACATCCCACTATATCCTCATTTCCCAGTAGACCCCAGCAGCAAGATACACAGGAGATGGTATGTAATCAATATCTGTAGCACAAGAAGTAGCAGTAAACATAGGAGAGGTGCTCCACTGTCTAATAGAAATGAACTACTATCTTTATAAGCACATGAACTAAACTAGCAATGTGTAAAAGCTGTGTAGCCATCATTTTTTGTACATTGATAAAATTATATTTTTATCAGCAATATCTTAAAAATCTCAATTTGGGCATCTTTTTGCAGAAGGAAATTCCAGTAACTCCCTACTAATAGCTAATACCCTGCTTACAGGTCTTATTAATATCAGCACCACACTCCAGTAAATACTTTATAGTCTCAAGGGAATGTGCATGACGTAATGGAGTAATCCCATCAGTTGACGACCCTTGTTAATTTTTGGCCCCTTTTGAAAAATTAAAGTATTGAATTATGTTTGAGTAAGCTTGCTCACGGTCATCCCTATGTCTCGCCATACAACGCTATATAATGGAGTAATTGCTGTTTTGTTGTTATAAATATAACAGCTAATGTTATCTACATCAATGATATTCATGGAAAGTCTCAAGGAAGTACTGGAACAATATAAATTGCCCCAATAACAAGCACTGAAACAAGTGGTGAGTTGTAACATGTACTTTAGTGGAGGGCACAAACGTGGTTGGTCCAAACCGTGCTCTTTCATTAGGTTGTACTTTCTTTTATCAATGCCCTTTTCTCAGTAGTTTGCCATGTTTAGTCCCGTACACAATTGTTGATACTTTCTTTACTGAATCTATAGTCTGCCATGACGTTTAGATCACTACTTTTTTTATTACGGAGGTTCGGTTATAAGAGAGCCCTTCCCTACAACGGTAATCATTAGATTAAAATCATCATTAATTTTTTACTTAATTACTACAATATCTTTCAATGATAAACACACCCCCTGCCCTTTAATTTACAGGTGGAGCTAACATGTGGTGTGCTGGAGTAAGCATAACAACCTGCTGAATAAACTAGTTAATATTACATAATGGTTTTGTCCTTAGTGTTACGTTTCCTTAACCTTTTATAGGAAATTAAGTTGGAATCAGACTCTCAAGACAGCTATTTTATAAGAGCAAACCATTGCAACAGGCTCCTGTGAGACACTTCTCATTATCCTATCCCCTGATATCAATCAGTGTACAAATCATGGGATTAATACAACTATTTTCAACATGGTTTTTAGACAACCCCCAAAGTCTATCAATGATTACAAATGGATATGAGAACCAATGACATGTTGGAAGTAAAGATATATCAACAATGATTAAGAAATCAAATTTTAGTCAGAATCTTATCTGAAACATCATAACAATTAAGCATACAGAGTAGATGTAAAAATCGTTCAATTGCCAAAATTCCTTCAAGAACCAAGCAAAGCGGAGAAGGCTATGGCTGTTGTTAAATCTGCTAGCACATTGTTATATGTTTTTCAGAGGAATTTGCTTAATTAGATCTGTGGCTATGAGTATTTTGACCACACTTACAAGTGTGCAGAAGAAGTCAGTCAAGACTACAAAGTGTCATTATCACTGTCCCCGTATTCTGAAGGTATGATAAGATTAGATACGCCAATAGACTTATTTGTGGCATGTCACATGGTCTTAATCCTTATACTACTGCATATATAGTGACTGAGTAATTGGTTTCAAGTCTAATTTGTATGATGTATGATTGTCACCTTGATGTCTCAAATTGGTGCCTGAACTTGAGTGACAATTAAAATTACATCATGTTTGCCAAAACAGACATAGATTTGGATGGCTTTATTGTCTTCAGTCGAAGCATAAAACATTATAGAGAGACACCTTAGAGATTTTCCTATCGTCTCTTAAACATCGCAATTCAGATGCTACGATCATACTCATTACCTTACCATAATTCAAAAGAAAAAATTTTCTGTAATAAAGTAATTAACTATGTACAAGTATAGTCTCCCATTACCTGTTAAAGGAAAACAGAATAGCCATTTGATAGAGTTTGGAGACTAATTAACTTACATATATTGATGTTTGCTTCTTATATTGAGATTATCAATGATTAAAAAAGTCTGCAAAGTTATGGATAGTGTTCTAAAGTATGCCAAAACAAACTTGAGTACTAATCAGACTTGTAGTTGTGGGAAAACCAATATGTGTAACGTCTTGTCACTTTTTGTTGCGATTAGAACCCAAAAGTGCAAATGCAAGTTACAGCTTTCATATTAATAGACTAGGACTTTCTCCATATGGAGTTTTAGTAATATTTTGGCCCAAAAAAGGCTTTGAGTGTGATGATGGACCAGCACTGACAAGATTACATGGCTACCCACTGCAAAATTTTCAAGGAAGAATAATTTGAAAATAGCTTCTTTGGGAACTGGAAATTTTCAAGAATTCCTATCGCTCTATCATAAAATGGTACAATTTATAAGTTTGCAAAAAATCGCAAAGGTTGACTTCAAAAATTTGCAGTTGCAGTGAAGGGGGGTTTAAGCTTATAATATAAAGTTCTATATTAAAATCTAAGGCCAAGGTATGCAAGCATACGGGACTAGATATGTTATGTCATTGTCATGAGTTGGTGTCATTCTATTTGTAAAGCCTTGGCAAAAAACCAAGAGATCTGACAAGTGTACATTTGCTATTTAAGACAAAGTGGATGGACCCAGTCCTGATGGGAGAATGTCCCAGGACTAGGTATGGTCTTTCAGAATCCCGGGACGGATCCCAATAGTAAACTGTTGCTTTATGGTACGTTCAGCTTTTTGCCTCATGGCCCAACTGTATGACTAATTCTACTCATACTCAATGGTGATCTTCACACGATAATCTTCAGTAATTAATAAGGCAGCAGAAGAGAAACGTGGAAAATGTTTTTTTGTTACCCAATTAATCACCCATTGAAACCTAGCCTCTGGCTTAAAGGTCATTTGGACCACTGAAGTCTTCATGGAGGCAGGTATATGTGAAAATTTTTATATGGATAATACTGGCAAGGTAGTCCACAAGGTTACGTTTTCAAAACTACTTAGTGAGCATGGGAAGTGCAATGATGATGAAAAATAATTCAAGCTGATTTTGAATGCAAAGGAATTACCCTTGAAACAGGAGGCATTGGGTCCATCGATGCCAAAAAGCCAATTTGACAGCGCACAGGGCTGGAACTTTATACCGTATGTGCCCTGCATGACAATATAAGGCCTTCCCACTTATCAAGCAGCTGTATTCACCGAGGGGAGAGATCAAGATTTCAAAAAAGATTTTAAGAAGGTTATGATATACTTCTGATGATGTTATAAACCATTGAAAAAAAAACGCATTAATACTAATTAATGACGGTAGTGGATTATTAGTTGATTAAGAGCTGATTTTGGAGTTCCAACGGCAACACCAATGACAAGTTGCTCCTGATGCCACCACTAAGATTGTTACCCTTTGTGTAAGCTTTCCAGTTAACCACAAAAGAAGTTGGAAAAGTCTTAACAAGTGCCAGAACGAATCGTATGGCAATGAAAACAAAGATGAAAAGGAATTAGAAGAAATGAGGAGAAAGAAGGAAGAAAAGGAAAAGATATAAAGAAGTAAGTATATATATATATATATAGGAGACTGAAACTTATCATCCGTACCTTGATTAAAATTAAGCTAGGATTCGCTCGGTTAAAAAGTGAGAATGCATGCTGCCAATTTGATTCTTCAAGGTTGTTATAGAAGTTTCGTCCTAAAAAGTTCTGTACTGTGTTCAAAGCCCTATTAGCCAGTTCACTCCAAATATACTACAAAAACAATCCAATTGAAGGTAGGTATTTGCCATATTTTCAATTAAGTCTCGCACCTCCAGCCATTCAGCAATGAAGGTACTGTTATTATATTATACTGCAATAGGTTTGCTCATTGGTTTACAATGCCTGAAGAATAGAGTAATAGTTTAAATGGAAGTGTGATAGTGTTAAGTTATTGAAATTAGTTTATATACCACTCAGGTGCTGCAGGTATCTCAAAGTCTCCAATAGGATAGTTTGTCTGTTATCCCCTCGATATTATCTTAGTTATAATAATCTAGCCTCTATTACTATGTTAGGGACTTGTTCTAATCTCAAAGGCAACCACGGTCAGGCTCTATAGAGTCAGTGTGTCTGTTATCTTTCTATATTTATTGTTATAATTTAGTCTTATAGTTACTCAGGTCTCAGACATGTTCTCAGTTAAAACGGGCACCTCTGATCAAGTCTCCAATACCACAGTTTGGATGACACATTCTCCATTTCAGATACATTCTGCAATTTGAAAAAAAGACAACCATTGTTGCAATCCCAATAGAATCTATAACACATATATTGCACAATGCAAATAATACTTGATGTAGAAAAGTACTGCTATTTGCAGGCAGGGGCCAGTTTGGCACAGAATGACTTTATTGCGACAATGCAAATTGCTCTATTTGACGGTGGCAGTTTGCATGTTGGTAATCTCAAGAGAAAACCAAGCAAGGTGACTTGGTATTGTTCTACATGTGCATAATCTTATATAAAACTAGAGATCAAAGTCTTGCATGTTATTTATAAAACTTTGAATTGACCTCCTGAACACTGAGTGCAGTTACCATATCTGCTTGCATAATGTGACACCTATTCAGTTGTCAATGAACCCTTTAACAGCCTTTATTTATATATAGGTGCGTACCGACTAGGAATGAATATCAGACCACTATTCAGTGATTTCCTGACCACAAACCTGTTTTTAGATAATTAAAGTTTAATTGTATAGACTTTTATAGTCGATCATTACTTGATCAAATAGTTCATCGCTGTTGCTGTAGACATATATTTAGTTATGAGACTATTGTTCACTCGATCAATCAATAATAAATAATGGAATAAACAAAATTACCTCTATGGAATTGGAGAAAAAAAAGGCGGACCTTTAGTAATCATGGGGGGGGCGGGGGGGTAATAAAAATGGGGGGGGTAAACATTATTATTTTGTCTTTCTTTTGTTTTTTTTAGATTCTGGTTCTTCAGAATTTAAAAATCAGTAATATAATTCATATGAACTAGAGTGCAGTTACCCGATGGTGGAAACACCAATAACGTTTGAAGAATAAATTCAGTATAATTTAAAACAATCAACCATCTAATTAAATGCACACAAATAAATGCCAGGAAAAGAAACCTTGCAAGCATGACGCTTTTATCAGCCACACCTACTCAACTAATTTTTTATCGCGGAAACTGAGATCAGTTAACAGAAAAAGGGAATCTGAGTATAATGTGTAGCTCAGTCAGTACTTGATAGCAACAACCATCGGTCTCTTGCTACCGCTTTGTCCGTAACGCGAGTTTGAGGAACTGGGATAAATTTATATCATACTTGTCCTCCCGCATTTCCGATTTTATTTTTTTGTAAAGACTGTTGCTGTTCAGAGGAACTTTCTGAATTTTTTATTATTCCTTCACTTCAATCTGTTTTGATAACAGCGAAATTCGTTCAGTATTTTAGAAAATGCCAATTCTATTGTTAGTTTATACCTGCGTAGATGTGGCCGAAAGTGATATGTGTTCTTTACCTCTACATTAATTAATTGAAGGGCTGTAATTTGATATCAGAGCTTCATTTTTTAGCTAACACACGCCATATATATGATATTCCATCATGATGATATCACAATAAGAAAAGTACATGATAACATGTGTACCATTATTACTTAAACTGTATATGAGATTTTTTATATAGTATGAAGTACATATCATAATGGTTATTACGAAGACATGCTGATTTTATGATGACAATTGGACAGACACCTCAAGTGTTCCAAGAATGTCTAGTAGAGATAGGTTTTGTTCTTTACAATTAAGACGGAAGGAAATCCTACCTAATTATCTAGTAGATCAAATATAATCCTCTACATAAATTTATATTCAAACTAGTGTTAAACTTATTGTACATTTTATTATGTCATTAGTACTTTTGTATTGTCATATAATTAATAACTGGAGTATAGGCAAAAGATTATTTCATGATGCTATCATGTTTTGATCACTACACTCTGGATCAATAGGAATTAATTAATTGATTTGATGCCACTCAGGGCTTTAATAAACAAACACTTAATGTCTACGCACTCTCCAAAGGTAACTTTATCCTTACTAACATTACTAGAAGTCTGGTAATAAAGAACCTTTAGCAGTCAGAAATTAATAAATTTCAATGCATCAAAGGTCACAACAAAATAATGATCTGTGTACAAACAGCTGTGGTTACTTTACTTTGAAATACTTCCATCATTATTAACTAGAAAAGAAATTATAATGGAAGACATGTGATAAAAAGGGAGATCCTTTTATGTTTACACAATCAAGAATAAAACAGTGTTTGCCAAGTGATGATAATGAATGAATATTAATTCTGCCTGAATAGTTATACATCTCCTCTCATTCACCTATATTGAAAATTGAAATTGATCACACTATATATAACAGTGATGATGTATTACTGCAGTACAAATTTCTGAATTAATATAAATCTGACATATCGGGTCTACATATTTTAAAATGCTAAGCAATGGACATATAGGTATATATAAAAACCTGCAAGGTAATTAAAAAACATATTAATTTGCAGCTTCAATATGTAAAATATACTAAATATGTTACTTAGTACATCATAGATGCTATGACTTATTATAAAAACAGTAGTAAGGCCAGAAAAGAGAGAAATGTGTACTCTAATGTCATACACTCTCATATCTAATTCCCAAATTAGTGTGCGACTCAAACATGTCTTTATGGTCTCTAATTAGTTTTGTAACCCAGCTATGACTAATTTAATTTTATTCATTAAGCCACTTATATAGTTGTACATACAACTCTGTACGAGAGACACTCACTCTACAAATGAAAACAAGGCAACATGTCTTCCTAAAGGTTTATAGATATCTTCACATTTCTTATGCAACATCATTAATATTTGTAAAATATCAAAACATGCAAATAAACTAATTTAACTTAAGAGTACTTTAATGAGTGTCCAAAAAACAATTCTAAGGAAAATAATTTAAATGCTTAAAGTAATGAGGATCATGTAACTTGATAAACTCTATAACATGAGAAGGCAGTCCTTGATAAGGTATACAGTACTTCTACAGCATAGCTGCAGTACAATAGAGAGATAAAGGAAGGTGTGGAGAACATAAAGCTTTGTATAATGGAAGCTTTGATTTAACTATGTCACTGAACAATGTCAGGCCTTTACAGTTAGTTGTGTCTGCATGAGCCATATTCCAATAAATATCTTATAAACTTCCTCTATTCTTTCAATTTTGTATGCATTAAACTGCCTTTTTAAGAGCTACTTGAAGTAAGTTTTCCATCCCATCCAACATCATTTATTACAGCATCACCTCCTACTTCAAGGAGAAGACGTAGTAGTGAAGGGTATTTGTAAATGAAATCAGAGTTAGACAAAAGTAATTCTGATCCTTCTGGATAATGAAGATAGTTTGAAAACAAACTCTTTTGCTAAAGAGATTAACTCAAAAGGATAAGATGAAATGAAGATTTCACAGCTCTTTATCCAATAGAAAAACACTTCTTAATACTTCATGTTGTCATCTGTTCAACTGGCAGCGCTGTAGGTGATTTTGGTCTTCAGAGCAATTAGTCCAAATGTAATGTATAAGGAAAAATCAGGTGGATATGCTGTGTTCGAGAAGGTTATGAATAAATACAGGTACTTCGTCCAGGACACATTGTGTAATATGAAATCGAGGAAAAAGGATAGTAAATGGGGGGCTTGGAAAATATTTCTTCACATATATTTGTTTCTAATAGTACATTCTTTTAATCAACAGGACTGACCTTCTTTAAGAATCCATTATCAAGTATTCTATTTCCACTTCTAATAGGTACTCATACATACCCTACCTAGACATCGCTCGTTAAATCAATACATATTGAAAAAATATTTCTAAAGTATTGTCCATATCGCATCCAGCTCTTCCTTTGTTTTCACCTCCTCACGTAGGTATATTCAATCTACTGGTAATGGATATGAAAGCTGAACATTATATTCCTTCATGATTTCAAGACCTTTAATCCATACGTGGTAAAACTAATTTTTTTCTCTTCTTCATGAAACCAACACACAATTTGACTTAGATGCCTAACAGCTTTCAAGAAATATCATTCAACTATAGATTCTCTAGGACAATCTTTTCTTTGAAGAAAAACCTCCTCTACAGACTTTCCCCAGCAGCGACACAAGCAGCAAGATACACAGGAGATGGTATGTAATCAATATCTGTAACACAAGATGGTAGCAGTAAACATAGGAGGTGCTTCCAATCTAATAAAAGCTTAACTACTTCATTAGCAAATGAAGTATGAATACAATGTGTACAAGCTGTGTAGCCATCTTTTGTACGTTGATATACATTAGCATTTTTATCAAGCAAATATCTTAAAATCCGAATTAGGGTTTCTTTTTTTTGTAAGGAAACTTCTGGCAACTTGTATTAATAGGCTAATACCCTAACTTACAGGCCTTTGTTACATATCAGCACCACACTCCAGTCAAATACTTTATAGTCTCAAGGGAATGTGCATGACATATAGTGTACTCCCATCAGTTGATGACTTGTTAATTTTGGCCCTTTTGAAATCAAATATTTAATTACTTTTAGAGATTTTTGGTCACAGCCATCTCTACATTCTCCTATACAAGATGCTATTAGTGGGGTAATTGCCATCTTTTTGTGAAGAAATATCAACAGCTATTGTATTTACATCAATGATATTAGGGGGAAAGTTCTCAGTTCAGAAGTAGTTGACAATGCTAAATTTGCCCCAATAACAAGCATTGACAAGAGGTGATTCCAACATGTACTTTAGTGGAGGGCAAAAACGTAGTTGGTCCATTAAACCGTGCTCTTTCATTAGATTTGTACTTCTTTTATTAATGCCTCTATCTCAGTTAGTTTGCCATATTTGGTCCAGTAAACACAATTGTTGATACTTTTCTTTACTGAATCTGTAGTCTGCCCATGACGTTTAGATCACTACTTTTTTAAACGTATAGGTTCGGTTATGGAGAGAGCCCTTCTCTACAACGAGTTATCATTGAAGATAAAGACACGCTGGTTCTCTTGTAGATAAAATGATCATCTTATTTCTTACTTAATTACTGCAATATCTTTCAGTTATAGAGACCAGCCTTTCCCTTCAATTACAGGGTGGAGTCTAACACTTGGTGTGCTGGCTTTTAAAGGAGTTAGCAATAACAACCTACTGAATAAAGTAGTTAATATTACATAATAGTTTTGGTCTTAGTGTTAATGTTTTAATATAGTTATTGAAGTCAGAAGAAGATCTGAAAACAGCCATTTTATGAGTGAAACCATGGTAACATGTCTTCTTTAATTTCAGACACTCCTCATTATCATGTACTTTGGTATCAGCCATGTACAAAACTCAAATCATAGGATCAGTATAGCTATTTTTGAAATCGTTTTATAGACAATCCCAATGTCTATCCTGATAGAAATGGATATGAGAAACAATGACATGTTAAAGTAACAAGATTATATCAACAATGAGATAAAGAAATGAATCTTCTTATTTTCAGACAATATGTTCATAGTTGGTCTTCACTGGCTTTTATTTCCAAAGCACAGCTTTGTAAATCAAATGTGTTAATGAGTGCTATCCTCATGTTCTCAAGCTCATTATTGATATGTATTCACGCCTCAAAATTTTCTTAACCTTATAGAACATCAGTAGAGCAACTTAGCTTGTGCCTGATACCTATTTGGTGTCAGTGTGGAGACTAATATAAACCCTAAGCAAAGTCAAGCTGATCAAAAACTTGTTATAAGATGTTTATTTTTAAGTAGTGCTTATCAGGTCAGGTTGTTTACTCTGAATACATGTGTTGTTAGATAAGCTCATGACTACTTTAGGATGATATGCTTTCAAGATACACATAGATATCCACCATGATGGCATAACATATATGGCTATGAGTTTGCTATAAGAATGTAAGCTCCAATATAAATTTACAGCCTTCAAGTAATAACAGATTAAGTACATAATAATGCATAATCTTTTTCATCTGATGACACCATGTTTTTTTTCTTGCTCTAATTAAAGTGTACTGTTCAATCCTACAGCCTCCAAAGCCATGTTTCTTGTTTTATTAACCTCATATTGTTTTCTTTCGGTGTTTTAGTATTTGGTGACGTATATTAATTCACTCATCAAATAAGTATGCTACAAGTCAGACTCTATACGCCTCCTTGGCAGCCAAGAGACTGGAGTCTAGGTCATGAGACAGCCCTTTCACTGAAGAGAAAACAATCAGAGCCAGTTACTCCCAGAATAACAATAAGTAGAGGGTGAGGCTTATATTACAGCTAATATCCTATTGGTTAACGTATAGTGTGTACTGTTTTATTGAGAGTAAGATAATATTTTATCATCAATTTTATAATGCTTGTGCCTTAGCAGTAAACTGTCCTTAACATTATATTATAGATTGTTCAAACATCTTATTGATTTAAAGCTTATTGTTATGATATTTCCTGGAGAGAGCAACTTCCTGTTTTCAAACTGGACTTTATGGTATCAAGTGACTGGAATGTTGGGTTCATTGAAGCTAATGGCTACCCTGAAGGTAAAATAATGAATATATAAATGATTTCCATCACAATAAGGAAAGTAAATAATAGCATATGTATGTAATTACTAAACCCTATGATATTTTTTGTATATTATGAAGTACATTATCACACTGACATTTCTTATCACAGGAAGACATGCTTGATTTAATGATGACAATGCTACCCCTCAAAATATTTCTGTAGGAGAATGGTTTCATTCCTGGCAATTAGTATGGAAAGAAATCCTCCTAATTGTCTGTTAGATAAGTATAATCCTCTACATGAATATTTAATGATTGAAACAGTGTTAAATTTATTCTACTTTTCTTATATCATTAGTACTTTTTTATTGTTATATTAATTATTACTTGAGTATAAGCAAAGAATATTCATGAATGCTATCATGTTTGATCACACTATCACTCTTGATCAATTGGATTTGCTACACTTATGGCCTTGAACAACACCAATATAAGGAGTGTCTACTGCAACTGTCTACAAAAGGTATCTTTTATCCTACTAACAATACAAGAATTATTGTAATAAAAGGAACTTTTAGCCAGATAGAAAATCAAAAACGTTTCTATGCAAAAGTTTAAAAAAGATTATTTAATATGCAGCCACCCAAAGTAAACCTTACTTTGACATACATCATCATTTTTAACTAAAAGTCAAGTATGATGAAATATTAACAAGTGATAAAAATATAGATCAATTTATGTTACACAATCAGGAATAAATAACGTTTACAAGAGATGATAATGAATGAATACTATTCTGCTTTAAAACAGTTGTGCCTCTTCTCTCTCATTCACCTTATATTGTATATGATACTTATAATCACACTATATATAACACAGTGATGATTAATTACTTGATCAGTACAAATTCTGAATTAATAAAAAAAGTAACACATGTTTTAAAAATGTAAAAAATGGATAATATCAAGTTATTTATTTATAAAAGCGTACAAGATTATTACAGAAGATATTTGCAGCATCAATGGACAATAGATACTAACATGTTACCATTTTATGTATTGGATACTATGATTTTAAACTATGATAAGAATGAAAAGAAACACCACTACATGTATATAAAAAATAGGTCAGAAAGAGAAATATACACATACTGAGGTCACACACTTTATATTTAATCCCAATCAAGTGTGTGGATCAAACATGTGTTTTTCTAACATTAGGATTTTTAACTGTAACTCAGTGCTATAGTTTAACTAAATTTAAATTTTATTCATTAATACATTTATATAAGTTATATCTATTCTTTGTACAAAAAGTCAAACACTAGACAAAGTCAAAAAAACCCACATGTCTTTCAAAAGGTCTACAGATATCTCCACATTTCCCTGTATAACATTATTAATACTTAGTAAAATAAAGCATACAAAAGAAGTAATTTAAACTGAAATGTACACACACATGTGTACAGAACTTTTAATGGATATCAAACAATTCTTAAGGAAAATAGTCAAACTGTTTAAAGTATTGAGGATCATGTAACTTGATAAAGTCTATAACATGAGAAGGTAGTCCTTGATAAGGTAAACAGTACTTCGCTATAGCATAGCTGCAGTACCATAGAGAGATAAAGGAAGGTGTGGAAAACATAAAGCTTTGTATGATGGAAGCTTTGATTTAACTATGTCCTGAACAATGTAAGGCCTTTACTGTAGTAGTGTGTCTACATGAGCACCATATCCAATAATATTCTTATAACTTCCTCTATACTTTCAATTTTGTATGCATTATAACTTCACTTTTTAACTCCCTTCATAAGCCTTTTTAAGAGCTACTTGAAGTAAAGTTTTCCATCCCCTCCAAAATCATTTATCAGCATCACCTCCTACTTCAAGGAGAAGACACAGTAGTGAAGGGTATAAGTAGATGAAAATCAGAATTAGACAAAAGTAATTCAGATCCTTCTGGATAATAAAGATAGGTTAAAACAAACTCTTTTGCTAAAGAGATTAACTCAAAAGGATAAGATGACCTGGAAGATTCACAGCTCTTTATCCACATGGAAAACACTCGTAATACTTGACGTTTGTCATATGATTCAACTGGTAGCTGTAGATGATATTTGGTCCTCAGAGCTGTTAGTCCAAATGAATGAACAATGGAAAAATTAGGTGGATATGCTTTTTGAGAAGCTTACGATTAAATACATGAAAGTAGTCCAGGACACATTGTGTAACATGAAAGCGAGGAAAAGAATAGTAATTGGGTGGTTTGGAAATATATCTTTCACATATATTGTTTCTAATAGTATACCTCTTTTAATCACAGATTCACCTTCTTTAAGATATTCCTTATCACTCATTTCTACTCCTCCTTCCAGCAGGTACTTAGTACATTCTCTACCTAGACATCGCTCATAAATCAATGCATGTTGAATAAAGATTTCTAAAGTATTACACCATAATGCATCCAGTTCTTCCTTTGTTTTCACTTCCCTCACGTAGATCAGATTCATCTACAGGTAATGGATATGACAAACTGGACATTATGTTCCTCATTTAATTAAGACCTTTAATCCATTCATAGTAAAATCCAATTTTCTCCTCTTCTTCATAAAAACCCAATACAAAGCTTGTCGCCTCATAGCTTTTAACAATATACATTGACTTTGCATTCTCTCTAGGACAATCTTCCCTTTGAAGAAAAATCTCCATTACTTGTCCTCTTTTCCAGTACAAGCAGCAAGATACACAGGGAGATGGTATTGTAATCATATCTGTACAACAAGAAGTAGCAGTAAACATAGGAGGTGCTCCATAGTCTAATAGAAAACTGAACTACTTCTTTATAAGCAATGAAGTCTGACTAGCAATGTGTTAAGCTGTGTAGCCATCTGTTGTACCATTGATAAACATTTGGATTGTATTCAAGTAAATATCTTAAAATCTGAATTTTTGGCTTCTTTTTCTTCAGAAGGCCATTTCTGATGACCTGTATTAGCGGACTAATTCCCTCATTACATGGTCTTATTAATATCAGCAACCACACTCCAATAAATACTTTATAGTCTCGAATGACTGTGCATGATGTAATGGAGTAGATCCATCTGTTGATGCCTTGTTAATTTTGGATCCTCTTTTGAAATTAAATATTGAATTATATTTCGAGATTCTTGGTCACAGTGATCACTACGTTTGCCTTACAAGCTGCATTAGGGGGGTAATGGCTGTTTTCTTCTCCAAAAATATAGCACCCAATGTATCTACATCAATGATATTGGGGAAAAGTCTCAAGGAAGTACTGGACAATCTTAAATTTGCCCCAGTAGCAAGCAATGACAAGAGGTGATTGTAACCATGTACTTTAGTGGAGGGCAAAACGTGGTTGGTCCAAACCGGCTCTTTCTTTAGGTTGTAGATCTTTTTATAAATGCTTTTATCAGAGGTAGTTTGCCATGTTTGGTCCAGTAACACAATTGTTGATACTTTTCTTTACTGAATCTATAGTCTTCCTGCCATGACGTTTAGATTCACTACTTTTTTAAAAGTAGGTTCGGTTATAAGAGAGCCCTTCCCTACAACGAGTAATCATTAGATAAAATCATTAATTTTTACTTAATTACTACAATATCTTTCAATGATAGAGGCCAGCTCCCTCAATGTAAAGGGTGAAGCTAACACTTGGTGAGATATTGTGTGCTGGCTTTAAAGGAGTAATCAACAACAACAAATACTGAATGAAGTAGTTAATATTACATAATAGTTTTGTCTTAGTGTTAAGTTTCCCGTAACATTTGATATAGGTAATAAAGACTTTGAAGACAGCCATTTTACAGTGAAACCGTCTTCTCTCAGACGCTTCTCATTATCCTGTATCCTAGTATCAACCATTACATACAAATCATGGGATCAGTATAGGTATTTTGAAGTGGTTTTTATAGACAAACCTCAACGTCTATCACTGATACAAATTTTATATGAGAAAAAAATGACATGTTAGAAGTAAAAAAAAGATAATATCAATGTGATGAAGAAATTAAATCTTTGTTTTTCGGTGATGTGTTTTCACAGTTGTCTTCACTGGCTCTAGAACTCTTTGCTCATCCATTTCTTAAAGCACAGCTTGTAAATCAAATGTGTTAATAGTGCTATTCCTTATGTTCATAAGGTCACTATCGATAGGTGGGATATGTATTCACTGCTTCAGAATTTTCTAAAACCTTATGGAACATCAGTAGAGCAACTTAAACTTGTACCTAATACTTATATTGATGAGTAAATTAATACAGTCACCAAAACATCTTACAACACTAAAAGCACAGAAAACCATAAACAGTATGTGGTTAATCAAACCAAGAACAGACTCCGGAGGCAACTGGGATTGAAAGTAATTGACAGTACACTGCAATTAGAGCAGAAATGCTATCATCAGCTGAAAAAATTGTTCAAGAGTATATACATATTCTTTATCACTTGAAGGTTGTAAATTTGATATCGAGAGCTTTCATTCTATAGCAACACACGCCATATATGTTATTTCATCATGATGGATATCTACGTGTATCTTTGAAAAAAACATATCATTCTAAAGGTAGTCATGAGTGCTCATCTAACAAGCACACAATATTAGAGCAAACAACCTGACTTCTCTCCTGATAAACACTACTGCTTCTATGATAGGTACAAGCATATTTAGATCAACATCATCCCGATAAACAGTACTTTTGTCACTAACAAATTAATTTTTTTACACAAAAGGACTGCTATACTCTTGTTACATTTAGTAAATGTTTGACTGATACAATTACCTTACTTCTGCCCTTAATTGTAGTTGACTTGTGATGTCTAAGTAAATTTTTATAGTTAGCAAAACCAGTATTACTATATTTTACTTATATAGGTTTTCATCTCTTGGAGAGAGCACCTTCCTTTTTCATCTAATGGGTTTAGACTTTATGGTATCAATTGACTGAATATTTGGTTCATTGAAGCTAATGTCTACCCCTGGAAGTCGACATTTGATACATGAGTGATTATCATCATAAACAGAAAGTGAGTGACAGTAAGTACACAAACTATTTAATAATAATATATTATATTTCATTTAAATCTACATGAACAATATGTTACTAATGTACATTAAAATACATACCTCATATATCATATAGACTTTATTTATTACAGAAGGACATGCTTGATTTGTGGTGAATATGAGACAAGACACCTCAAATATTTCTGGACATGCCTATAGGAGAATGGTTTCATTCTTGGCCATTAATAGGAGAGAAAATCCTCCAGATTGTCCACTATTAGATAAGTATAATCCTTTACTTGAATTTAATGGTTCAAACTACGTCAGTCTAGACTCAAGACTCTTGAAGAGAATGTTTCCTTTACACAGTATAGAATTATGAGATTTAGAAAAAGCAATGTATTATTTACATTGGTTTTACAATGTTAATATATTAATAATTCAATCATTGTATTAACTATCATCACATATACAATTGTAGAACAATTTGTTAATGAGAAAGAATAGTGACCTACTATATCAAATGTGCCAAACATGCCAGTTTCTGCACCAATGCTGTCTTGTTGAGGGGTAATGATGCAGAAGTGATCATTGCATGCATGAATGAAAAATGTTCTACCTCCTGCTATACTTGTTTTTTTCATCAGACTTAACATAAACATTTTTATCGCACAACTTCCATTTAGTTACATTATAGAGTTATTATATAAAGCTAGTAAACATTTATATTGTACTATTTCTTTAACCCCATTACTAAACCACACTAAACTCTTATAGTGTAGGCCTAATAATGAAATTGATGTCTGACTTTTGCTTCAGTTGTACGGTGTTAAGAAATTGGGAAATTATTTTTACTTGTTAGTATAAACAATTCTACCTTAAGTTGTAGGACTTACAGTAATTATAATGTTGAGTGTTGTTCCCTCTATTCTCCATAATGATGATATAATTTAATTATATGTTGTTAGTAGTTCTCAGAATATGTACTCCTTTGATATTTGCCCATTGTCTATTACACTCCCTTCCACCTACAAACTGTAACCATACCTCTATTATTCATATGTCTATCATATTATCTGTAACTTTTCTATTCAGATGTTGTTTGTTCTGGTAAATCATCTTGATAGATCGTTTATGTCAAGGCTCCTCTAAACAAACCAAATGCTCCTCCTTTAGTCAAAGCAAATATCTACTCTCTGGTTTTAGTCTGGAGTATCGATTCATTGATGTACCAAGATGAGGAGACAGATGGTAAGTTAAACGTTTTCTGATGATCTCATTACTAAACTGTGTGCAAAGACATCTTTTGCTATTAACAACTTAATTTGTACTATCTCCTGAATTGTTATAGTAGCAATGTTTACCACAGGGACTTTATAGTAGCTACTATTAGTAAATTCTAAACTCATAAACACACAAAATTTACCGGACCTATAATCGCTACTACCATTAGTAAGCTGTAGACCTTAATACTTACTTCGCTATTTGTAATAATCATAGTTTAAGATTATCAAAACCCAAACATAATTATCGTTTGTATCTAGTGAAGCAATCTCACCTTCAAAAAATTCCCCACTATCGAAGAAGCACCAACAGATATGTTTTAGTTGTCACTTTTTTATGGTCTTGTTATTTGACTAGTATATGTAAATATGATAGTTTGGTCTGTGTTTTGTTATATTTGTTGTTCATAATGACAATATGATTCTATCATGATGTCTACTATCATGAAAAGATACACTTTTACTTTACATGTCTGTCTAATATTGTCTGCTACCCTCCATGCCATTATCAATCTATTCAACTATTCATTTGTTTTCACTTCTTCTTCTTCTAACACACACACATCTTTCTTCTCTAGTTTTCCTTGCATATCTTGGTGTCTGGAATTTAGATGGGGTGTCTGTCACAGTCAGCTGCTTCCATTTGTCATTAATGCCAAAGAATATAGAGACACTATAGTAATGATTGTCATTGATCTAACTTATCCTTGGAATGTTCTAGAATCACTAGAGAGATTGACACAAGTTGTTAGTAAACATGTTTAATCTCATTGAAGATCTCCAAAGAAACCAAGGAGTGGTATGGAAGATAAGAGTAAGTAACATAACAGTAGTTGTTTCTGGGGGGGGGGGGTGGTTTTATATTGCGAGGGTATTTGTTCATTTAAAATACTTATATATCCATTCCTGATAGAGGTATTTAAAGAATGGATGAATGATTGAATTAATTATCAACATTTTATTTAAATTAGGTTATTGGTTTGTCATAGTACATGTACAAGCCTAAATATCAGACAATGACACTTTTGGGAGTCACAATTATTAGATGTACATATTTTATCACACAGCAAGTGAGAAACTAAATGTTTAAATTACAGGTCAAGATCTTTTTCCTTTTAACATAAACTATGGTATATGACATTCCACGATGAATATTGGACATATATAGTGCAGAGTGCCTGTCATACAATAGTAGTACAATATCATGTGCACTAGAATCATCACAAAGAGTGTGTGTGCTAATATTTTTCATATTTGATTTCTAGTGTATGAGCTCTCTACATACTTCTAACAAGTTCAAATAATGTACAGGCACTAATCGTAATTTAGGAATGTGTTGATTGAATAATATTGATTGATCTCTGAGTAAATTGTCTTCTTGTTTACTAATGTTAAAATAAGTGGTTGACAATGTCACAGTTGACCTAACTAGACTAGTGAATATCAGATTCCCATGATGTTTCATTTATCTTTATTAGTATGAATTTCTCTGTATTTTTCTACACGTTTATAGTTACTTGGGCCCCAGATTGCTAGTTTGTTTCTCAAACACTCAATGAGAATACAAAAAGTAGATACTTTTCTTAAAGATCTGCTATGTTTGTAGCAGTGATTGTTTAGTACTTGCAGTGCTTATGCGCTACAAAATACTCTTGTGCTCATTAGGATTGTTTAAAAAATCATTTCTGGACTATAAATTTGTATAAGAAATACTGAGTGGCACTTATACTGTGGTTATTAAATGAGGTATCAGATGGTGTGTTTTACATAAATACAAGTATGTACTACAATAACTAGTCTCTCCCCCCTTATTCTAAGTTTTGATCAACCCTAAACTTCTGGCATACTATATATTACACCTAGACATATATATTGTCTTTAATGATAAATTAATATATCATGGAGTGCTGCAAGGGATATACATTTTTTTAACAAAGGTCAAAACAAAAATGAACTATAAACCATTTTCGAACCAATTTCTGAGAAAAGTTAATAATATTTTATTTATCAAGTGAATTTAGTTTTCGAGAAGAGTTCCCTCTTTCATTACATTGTGAATAATATTAGTACCACGAGAACGATACAACACATTTTGTCTTATGTCTCTCAAAGTTTTGTTTACATAACATTGTTTTATATCTTCTTGTATAAGCTCATTAAATGTAAGATTAGTGAGATATCACATTTCTTTTTAATTTCATTCAATCCATCTTGTGACACACACGTTTGGGCAGCTATATTTTTCATTGACCCACCTTCACTTAGAGACCACTGTATGAGAAGTTGACAATGTCCCACGTAACTTTGAAATGTCTTCTCTAATAAATTGCATTGCATTTTCAAATTCATCAATCACACTGTGAGCAGTTGGAGAATCGCGGACTGATTTGCTTATCAGCGCGGGAGTACATCTCTGCGTAAATGGTTGGAGACATGGTTTTTTCATGGTCAGTTAAACAAGCAAAATGAGTTGTCGAGTATCCTCTTCAATACTTTATGAAACTTCATTTTTCTTCTGTAGCATTGGCACTTGCTATATTTACTAGAAATATCTACAGAGGTACCAAGGAAGTGTCTTCCAGGCCTTCTTTCTGTCTTTCTATTTGCCCTTGATCATGAAAAGTAAAGACCTCAAGCCAGTTTTCAGTTAACCCCTTTTTGTTGATATAACGCTTTCAATGTTTGTTATATAGTTACTGATATGTTATATACTACATTGACATTATATTTTTAAGGTACTTAGTACATAATGAATTATACATAGTCTATACCTTCATTTTTAATATCTAGCTGTGTCTCAGTTTAGTAGCTATACCTTATCACCACAAGTCTCAACAGCTTTCTTCCCAAGCGGGGGCAGTATTATTATTAATCCACCATTGTAAACCTTCCTCTAAGCCAAGTGGATAGTCTTGATCACTGCTGGCCATTGTCTTTAATTCTCCTCCTCTCCTCCAGTGAGACACCCAATAAGACTAGTGAGTTTTTATCCATTATCTTCAATGATAAAACTACTCATTATTAGATGTCAACTCTTTTGAAACAAAATGAGATATCAATTATTTGTATTAATGTTTATTTGATGTCCACTCTATTGGAACAAATGAGACATTAGTTTTTTGTATTAATGTTAACATGTTTTAAGTCCAGGATTTAAGTTCAATATCTCCTGAGGAGTAGTAACAGAACCAAACTAACGAGAATGTCAAGAGTTCCCACCACCCGTCATCTCCTACATCGATCTCCACCTACTAATACCCAAACGGTAAACTATAAGCAACAAGTTTTGTTTGCATATATAGTTACTAGTCTATTTTACTAGAAAATTAGTGACTATTTGTCGAGCAGGAAGTACCTACTTAAGTATGGACTTCCTTCCAGACATTGTCATTCATATCAGATGTGCTGCTTCAAACGGCAAGGAAACACAAAATAGTTATATTTTTTGGCCAGTTTTCCAGCCAACCACTACATGGTGGCTTTAGGTTCTAAATAATTAACATCTATTGAGAATATTGAGAATGCAGAAAAAGATATTAGATTTGTAATGGATATGGAGGACTATGTATCACTGCTGAATGTTTTTGCATCATCTTATAAAAATTGTTATGGTGATTTGAACGTATGAGTATGGCAACTACTACAATATGTGTATATAAGGGGTTTAAGGACTAGTAACCCAATTACAATATATCTACAGGTATTTAAGTTCATTGAGTGAGTAGCACATTGAGTTAAAAAGGAAGTAACATTAAATGTATTCTTTATACTACTTACTAACAACCATTATAATATCTGTTTTATAGCTATAGATATACAGAACCCAGTTCAGAATGTTTGCTAATAGGTCTGTAAACCAATTCTCCTATATCATTAATAACTAGCATAGTTAGAGACATTAATGTAGACGCTAATTAAACTATTAATACAAGTACAAGGAAACAATGTCACATTGTATGTAATCTTTTTACTAATGCGATACATTACCACATGGAATTAAACTAATGAGTGACATGGTTATGCAAATAACAAATTGATGTATGGAACTGATCTAAACCACTATAATGAGTTATTATATCCAAGTCACGTAAGCAATTTCTATATATGTATATGCATATACTTCTGTATTAGATACTGTATGTGTGTATATACAGTAATGTCTCATATTAGAGTTACTTTCCTTGATATACTGAACTGTGTACTTCATAATAATTAGCACCAAATCAGTACGATGTTGCTAATGTATTATTATCAACAACCTTAGTGACTATAGCTATTGAAATCAGATAAAGGAACCATTAACAGTGAATGTATGATAGTGATATTTTTATAATTTTTAAAAGGAGAGAGAAAACCCCAACAGTTATTTGAAAGGCACCTACAACAATAGATTAAAATTTTAGTAGTAAAACCTTTGTTTTGACACCATGTAATATGAACTTGACCTACTTTTTGCTAAAGGGTTTGGGCTTTGGGGCAATAACTGATATCCATACAGCAACGAGAAGAAAAACTATTTCTTCTATTCATGATTTTTGTCAACTGATTTTATATATCTTATTTTATTTTGGGTTTTTGCATCCTTTTTAAGTTGTTTT